>NC_057800.1:596050317-596350317 GCF_018294505.1 Triticum aestivum | reverse complement strand
GGAATGTACCACTACCACCAGTAGAGTTGCAACGACAAAACAAGATAAAATGGTTACTGTAAATTTTGCAGATTCGCTGAGGTACACATCGGCAGTGTCCATCCTTCTGGCGGCGGTGTTCATGCTCATCACGATGGGGATCGCGGTCTACACTGTCTTCACCGGCACTGCGAAGATGCCGCGGATGCTGCCGGACTTCTCCACCCTCGCGTCCCCCTTCGAGCTCTTCACCGCCGTCCCGGTCATCGTCGTCGCCTTCACCTTCCACTTCAACGGTACTCCACATCGACCGCGCCATATGCTTCACAGTAGCTTTCTTCAAATATTCGACGCTGTACAGTACAGCTCACCTGTGTCTGCCTTGGCAGTGCACCCGATCCGCGCGGAGCTCAGCAAGACGTCGGACATGAAGTCGGCGGTGCGCATCTCGCTGGTGCTCTGCGCCGCCATCTACGCCGCGGTGGGCTTCTTCGGCTTCCTCCTCTTCGGGGACGCCACCATGCCCGACGTGCTCGCCAACTTCGACCGCAGCTCCGGCTCCGGCGTCCCGCAGGCGCTCAACGACGCCGCGCGCCTCAGCTACGCGCTGCACCTCGTGCTCGTCTTCCCGCTCCTCCACTACTCGCTCCGCGTCAACGTCGACGAGCTCCTCTTCCCAGGCCGCCGCCCGCTGGCCACCGACACGCGCCGCTTCGTGGCGCTCACGGCCGTGCTCATGGCGGTGCTCTACGTGCTCGCCATCGCCATCCCCAGCATCTGGACGCTCTTCCAGTACTCGGGCTCCACGTTCGCCGTCTGCATATCGCTCATCTTCCCTGGCGCCATCGTTCTCAGGTGCGCCATTGATCACTTGCTTGTACACATAAAACTTAACATTTCCTGGCCTAATCCGACACCTTGAAACTTTTTCAGGGATGTTCACGGAATAGCGAAGAGGAAAGACAAGGCAATGGCAGCGATGATGATCACTCTGGCGGTGATCACGAGCAGCATCGCCATTGCTTCCAACGTCATGAGCTCCATCAAGGGCGAAGTGAAAGGTGTTAATGCCGGAGCTAGCTAGCATGTACAGTTTCATTATTTATATAGCTATAATATAAATCAAAATTCTTTCACCCGCAAAAAAAAAAAGAGTTCCTCCGCTTTAGGTTTTGATCGTGGCAAATGTCACACGAGGCATTGTGTATGTTGTCTGTAAGAACTAGCAAATGGCAGTCGGCCGTTGTTGTATAAAACAGTTGCCATACATTTACCGTGTATAAATATCAGGCGAAGAAAAAAAACGCTTTTTGTCAGACGAATTTGCTGTGGATACGATGTTTCATGTCTGACGCTCGAATCGAACGGGGGATTAGTGCCGTCCAACTGCAGCTGATGATGGCCACCGTACGGTAGTGTATACAGCTTCAAATCCCACTCTCGATTTCTGAAAATATATAATCATTTCTGCTTCGGTACAACGTCCTAAACACATCAATAACACGTTAGCTACATGTCAGGCGACTGAATTATTATTTTCGGTCAGTCAAATTTGTGGCTATCGATTCAAAATGCTTTGTGATAAGTACATGTGTAGGAGATCGACAAACTCTGTTACTTGTTCAGTTGATTTTTTTTTGCCTATCCTTGGTCAGAGCACGATGCGCCTTCATGCATGCATGCATGTCTACAGTTCGTGGCTCTTGCATGCACATGCATTGATGAAATGCATCCCAATATTAGTGTGTTTTTTTTGTCCTTGTGTTTGCTTTTATTTTCTGCGCATGTTTGCTTTTGGTTTCTATTTTTAATTTTTCAGTTGAGTTTTTTTTCTCACTTTATTTATTTTCAGATGTTGAGTGTGTGTAAAAGTATACATGCAAGTACTACATGTACAAATTACATTAGAGTACGGAAATATCACTCTTATATGTTTATTCTATATATTATAAGAAGTGCATTTTTTGTGCTGATTTTCTGGAAATTTTGTATTTTCTTTCTTTTTTAAGGGTAATACCAATGCTATTTTTTCTGCTAAATTTTACTAATTCATTCTTTAAAAATACTTTTCAATTAATATTTTTTATATGTATGCACACAAGTACTATATAATATGTCTGCAAATTATACTAGATTGTGGAAGTTGCATTATTTTACGTGTATTCACCGCATATTACAAAAAGTGCAATTTCACTCAAAGTTGTGTGCAAGTTCTTTTAATTTCATTTCTTCTTAAGAGTAATACCAATGTCACTAATTCATTTTTTTGCTAGAAAAACTTCACTTTTTATTATGTCTTAGTTTTTATTTCTTTTTCTTTTTTAACGTTAATACCAATGCCCCTAATTCATTCCTTGTTTAAAAACTTCTTTTTTATGTAAATTTCACTATTATCAGTGTATTCTTACATACACTAAAAAAGAGCAATTAATGTGTAAATTGTTAAAAGTCAATACTGAGGGCACACATACATTTTTCTTAGAAAACTTTTTTTATTTCTATACCATCACTAAAGACATATACGTACTCATATCCATCATCCCTAAAAAGTCGAACTGTTAATGTGATGTACGTGTGACCCATCCATTATCCATGCATGTCATGCCCAAGCCCAACAATTGCATGCACGCAAGCATGCATGTACCCAGCCAGGCATATAAGAAATTAGGTCCCCTCGCCTCCCGCTGCCATGTTGGCGTTGAGAGGTGGGGGGACATCGGATCTTCAAGATATTTATCTTCTTCATCAAGTCTAGTGATCATCATAGTTTTGCGAGAATAAATTTTCTCCCGTCCTTTTGACGGTGCCATGAGGTTTGAGAGTTTTTTGTTTTCGCAGATCCGATTATTCGAGTTTGATGAGCTTATGTTGCTATGTCAAGATAAGTTTTTGCTGGTTTGATTCTTTGTGGAGGTGAAATCTTGAATCGACATCATGGTGAAGATATAGTGATTCAACGGCCTGCACTTCTAGGTGATCATCCCCGACCCAAGTACGTTCATCGATTAAGGCTTTCTATCTCTTTGGATGGGCGATTCAAGGCGCTTTCAAAAACCATTATTGGTAATGTTCGTGTGGGTGAAAGAGTGACAACGCCGTTGCTCCAGTCCAATTGCAGCTTATTTACCAAAGTCTATGGAGTATTTCTTCGAGCAGAGATTGATATCACGAAGAAGGTGATTTCAAGATATTTCATTATATTCTTAGTCATAGGAGTTACTTTGTCTTTTTTTAATCTTAGGTCCAAATCGGTTTATCTACAATTGTTATAAGCATGAATAATGTTACAAGTGCTTCTAAAAAAAAGCCAGGCATAGCGTTGCCAGAGGGGGGGAAATTGACTGACCCAAAATACTAAATCAATCGACTTGTATGTAGCCGGTCCACATCAATAATCGCCCACGCTCTAAAATTAGAGAGCTGTGGCATCAAACTCGAGACCTACCGCGGTTGTGAGCGCGTTGATAACCATTAGAACCAACCAGCTTTGGTGATGTACTATATACGTAGCGCGGTTTCTTATCAACTAAAATGGATGTACTGTAGCAGTTCAAACCAGCACTATACAACCGGGCCGGACACTGTAGCGAACCGATCGAGGGGGTATTGTAGCTAATGTGTTTTTTAGTTTTTGAAAGAACGAATGTTTTTCAAATACAAAATGTTTTTCAAAATATTAACTTCTTTTGGAAACACGGTTTTTTTCAAATATGCAAACCTTTTTTTATGGGAAATACAAATATTTTTTATTTTTTTGAACAATTTTTCAGAATTCTGAACATTTTTATGAAAGTGTGAACATTTTTTCAAAAATATGATTTTTTTTCAAATTTGCAAACATTTTCTTGAAAACATGAACAATTTATAAAATTTGCAAACATTTTTTTGAAAATACAAACACTTCTTCAAATTTGCGAGCATTATTTGAAAACAAAACATTTTTGTCAAATTTATAAACATTATTATTTATTATGGCTTTAGTATTTTTTTCCTTTTCTATTTTTTTTTTGTTTTTCTTCTTTTTTCAGTAAAATGTATCATAAGTTCTAAAACTATTGAAGGTGTGTCAGTTTAGTCCTATAACTTCGAAACTGCAATTTTGGGTCCCAAAACAATGTAAGTTTGTTCATCTCGGGTCCTAAGCTTGCATGGCCAAAATCTATTTTGGTGAAAAAAAATTCAAATGAGCCATTTTTTTAAGGTCCTAAGCTTGCATGGCCCTCCATACGCTTCCACATCGCAATGTGTGTTGCAACCTGCACGACCACCACCTGCGTGGCCATGAGGTGCAGGACAGCCTCGCCGAGAGGTTTGGCGCGGCCGCCGGGGAGATCCCGAGCCAGTCAGCATGGAGGACGACATCCCTCTCTCTCAGCACGTTCGCCGGGGAGACGTCGAGCTAATCGGGATGGAGGACGGCATCCCTCTCTCTCGGCGCGTCCACCGGGGATACCCCGAGCTAATCGGGATGGAGGACGCCATCCCTCCTCTCTCCCCCTCTCATGACATCTTCGTTGCCCCGACACCCGTGTCGTAGAACTTGTCGTGTAGGTTGTTGTTTAGGCACGAGTATGGCCACGAGTGGGGAATTGTCGTTGCTATCAGACGGCGCGGAGGAGTGTGCAGAATTTGCGAAGCTGGCGCAAAGGTCGGTGAGAGTGACATAGCCCCAGCAGCAGCCACAGGTGGGTAGCAATTGGACATTGTGTGATGTGTCGTTCTGCCACTGTGGGGTAAGGCCGAGATGACCGGTCTACTCTCCTTGTTGGAGCTCAAGCCATTATGCCTCTAATGGCCCGCGTTTCGAAGTTATAGGACTAAACTGACACACTTCCAACAGGTTTAGAACCTAAAACTGCAGTTTCGAAGTTATAGGACTAAAATGACACAGCTCCAATAGTTTTAGGACCTAAAATTGCAGTTTCGAAGTTGTAGGACTAAACTGACACACCTCCAATAGTTTTAGGACTTATAATTCATTTTACTCAATTCAGTTTCTACTTTTAAAGCTTTATTATTCTTTTTGAAACCCGTTCAAATATTTGAGAAAATGTTTGGAGTACCAGAAAATGTTCTTATTTTCAACTATTGTTTACAATTTGAAAAAAGTGTTCTGGAATTTCATAAAATGTTCCCATTTTTTATTTTTCTGCCCACAAATTTAAGATATGTCCGTGTTTCAGAAAAGGTTGATAAATTTCAAAAGGTACGTGGTTTGCAATTTTTTTCAATATTTTCATCAATTGTTGGCAATTTGTTAACTTTGGAAAAAGTGTTCAAGTTTGTATAATTTTCATACAAAATTTGAAATTCCGGAATTGTTGAAAAAAATAATGATTAGGACCAAAAAGTGTTCATATTGATATATAATGGTGGAAATTGCAAATAACAGAAGCATTCAAATTAGGAAAAACTATATGCTCGGAGATGCACCTGTCTGGCATAGTCTGGCACACTCCTCTTAACTGGTGTTTTTTGAACTATGAATAAATGACCCAAACTTCTATAACGGTCTGGCACGGACATACGAGGCATCCATGCGAAATTTGAACGAGTCCGGACACTGTTTACATGTTGCGACACGTTTGGCCATTTATTTATCATTTTTCATCGTCGAGAAAATTTCAGAAAATGCAAAACTTGTAAAAAAATATCTAAACTACTTGGCATGATGCCTTGGGGCCATTTGACGGATGTCGGAAAACAATGAGCTTTCAAACAAATCCTTTTGGCCTAACCAAACACCCTTCATTGACCATTGTCTATATTTTGACATCCTTAAAATGAGCCCAACTTTGCAAGATGGTAGGCAATGCCCATGGTAGGCACCCATGATTGGTTTGGACGACTTTCGACCATGTATGCAAGTTGCGACATGTTCGGTCATTTATCAACCTTTTTAAATGGAGAAAACTCCAGAAAATCCAAAACTTGTCAAAAATCCAAACAACTTAGCATGGTGTCTTGAATTGTTATACAAGGCCATGAAAAAAATTGGGGCCATTTAAGGGGTGTTGAGAAACAAGGTGCTCCCAAGCGGACCCTTATAGCCTACCCGAACACTGTGCGTTGAATATGGTATTTCTTTGGAAATCTTATGATCGGCCGCAAATTTTGCAAGCAGGTGGGCATGCCCATGTTAGGCATACATGCCTGGCTTGAATTACTTCTGACATATGCACGTTGCGTCACGTCTAGTCATTAGTCAACCTTTTTCATCGAGAAATTCCAGGAAATGCTAAACTTGTTGAAAACATAAACAACTTGCTATGGTGCCTTGAATTGGCATACAAGGTCATGGAATACAATTGAGGTGATTTCAATGATGTTGAGAAACAACGTTCTCTGAGACGGAGCCTTCTGACCTACCCGAACACCCTCCATTCAACATGGTCTATTTTTATACGTCCTTGGAACGACCCCAACTTTTTTCCACTAGGTGGGCATGCCCAGGATAGGTACCCATGCCAGGTTTGAATGATTCCCGATATTATATGCAAATCACGACACGTCCGACCATTTATTGGTCTTTTCTAACCGAGAAAACTTAAAAATATATAAAACTTGTCAAAAAAACAAAATAACTTTTCATGGTGCCTTGAATTGATCATAGAAGGCCATAAAATAATGGGGCCATTTCAAGGATGTCGAAAAACAACGTGCTCTCAGACAGACCTTTCTGGCCTACCCGAACACTCTCCGTTGAATACTGTGTTTTTGTGGAGATCATTGAAATTACCCCAACATTTGCCACCATGTGGACATGCCCATGGTAGGCATCTATGCTAGGTTTGAATGACCTCCGACACTGTATGCAAATTGCGACACGTTCGACCATTTATCGGCCTTTTTGACCGAGAAAACTCTAGAAAATGCAAACTTGTCGAAAAACCAAGCGAAATGGCACGGTGCCTTCAATTGGTCGTAGAAGGCCATGGAAAAAATTAGGGGAATGGATGCCTACCATGGCATGCCCAACAACTGGCAAAAGTTTAGGTCATTTTAAGAATGTCGAAAAAAACATTATCAACATAGGATGTCTAGGTAGGCATTCATGCCAGGTTTGAAGGGAAAAAGTATTTAAAACCACAATTTAAAGTACTTCAAACTTTTATTTTAAGTTTTTAACATAACTAATAAATATAAAGGAATAAAATTATAAAGAATAAATGCTTAAAAAGCATTTAATAAATATTTGAAGGAAAAAAGAATTTAAAATAATAATTTTAAATATCCACTTAATACTGTTATTTAGTATTCCAAACGATATCAGATTCTTGAACAGGTTTCAAAAAGGATAATAAAGTTCAAAAAGGTGAAAAATGAATTAATGAAAAAAGAGAAGAATATCGAAAAAAACATTTAGGCCTTGCCCAACTAAGCGACGACAACGCTGCCGTTGAGCATCTGTTGGAATTTGTTTGGAATTTAAAAAATGTTCCTGTTTTTCTTAAATGTTCACAAACTAAAAAAATCTCCAGGCAAATTTAGACCACATTTTTTGCTTACAAATATTTGTTCATCCTTCTGAAAAATGTTTTGAAATTTCAAATATTGTTTATGTATTCAAAAAATATTTGTTTTCAAAATTTTGTTTGTGCTTTTCAAAAAATAAATGTTCGCGTTTTGACATTCTGAACAAATTTTGGAAGACACAAACATTTTTCTGAAATTCCCTTACAATTTTCAAAAATGCGTATATTTTTAAATTTATGAAAAGAATTTGAAAACGACAAACATATTTTGAAATTTTGAAAGGGCGGCCATTTTTTGAAAAAAAAGAAGAAATGTAACAGGAAAAAAACATAAGAGAAGAGAAAGAATAAGAAACGGTGGAAAAAAGATTGGTTCGGAAAGTGTTCGTAAAATCTATTTAAAATTCCCAGCCCGTTCGTTACTTAAACTAGATGATGCCTCGCACGTTGTTGCGGAAATATTTTGCAGTATTTTAGTGAAATTTTGGTTATATGGAACATGAATATTTCAAATAATAGTTTTTAAAATTATATAAAAATTAAATCTAATTCCATTATAGAATGGAATTTTACATGCATGCATGTTTGCATGTTGAAGTGGATTTTTAATATGCATAGTTGCATGGTGAGGTGGGTCTTTCCTATGCAAGTTGAATGATGTGGTGGTATGCTTGCATGTTAAGAGAAATATGTAGTGGAGGCTAGCTATTTAGATATACTCCCTCCGTTCCAAAATTCTCGTCTTGGATTTGTCTAAATACGGATGTATCAAGTCACATTTAGTATTAGATACATCCGTATCTAGATGAATTTAAGACAAGAATTTTGAGACGGAGGGAGTAGAAGATAGAAGATGTCTGGCTTCACAACCTTCACTAAAGGCAGACAATCCGTGTCGCTATGCATGCACGTCATGTTGTAGGCGGACACGTGTTTGATCCCAGCTAGTGTGATCTTTTTCGTTAACTTTCATTGCGTGCTACCGCAAATGGGCTGGCGTAGGTGAGCCGCCTTTTGCGAACGTATGGCGTATACGTATACTATGATTTGCGAAAGGTTCCTATTACCATGAACGACTGAACTAAATAAATAAATAAATAGGATGAACAACTTTTGTGAGAATCAGGCGTAACCATGGTCTACTAATGGTCCCATTCATATGGCTACACAAACGCAGGTAAAAGGTGAAAGGAACAAATTGGAATGGCGATTGTGGTCCGTTTGAAGTCTGGAGTCTGAAACATGAAATGAAATCTAGGGCGAAAAGGCCGTCGTGTTATTCAGTGGCAGTGCTGGCCATGCTGTCAAATGCTGTGTTTTGTTAGTTAGCGCGTGTGATCATTCGATGCTGCCACTGCGTTTGTGAAGTGGTTGGTTGTTGCGCTACATAAATGAAGTGAACACGCGTTCTTCCAGCTCAATCATATACCTGTCACCACATAGAGAATTGGTAGTTACGTAGGCATAGAGTTAGGCGATGATAAACCAGAGTACTACAGACGAGGCTCCAAATGACAACATTTTTCATTTCGATCCCTCCAAGTGTCTCCAGGTCGACTCAAGGTTACCAAACGAACAAAAGCTACTACGTGTCAGTCTGCATGGCTGAAACTGCAAGAAAGAATTGACATGTAAAGAGTGCCCATCTGGTTGCAATCTGCACAACATGTAATTTTTTCAACTGGATCTTAGGCGAAACGGAGCACCTATTTCATTTTAGACGAGAACTGACCTGCTGAATGGTTAGGAGGACAATGATATCATTAATAATCAAATATCATATTTGACGCTTTGTTCTTTTATAAAAAAAGATGGAATATTTGTTTGGTGGGGGGCGACGTTCCGTTGATAGCAAGGCGTTTGTGGTGATTTTGTTAGTCTCAAGATCCGTTGGCTCAGTCTTACGAAGATGATGTGTTTATTAGAGTGAGTGTATGCACATGTTTGTGAATGTCTGCATTTGTGTTTCTTTTAAAAAAAACTTCAAAAGTCATAGCACCACAGGAAAAAACGAAAATGCTAGAAATCAGGCGTCAAATTTCCATGCATGGAGAATCAAAGTTTTTTTTATGGCAAATCGTGTTGTTGGTATAACAATTCTTTTCAACAAGCATGGCAAATCCTAGCAAAAAGCAAAAGAATACGAACATGCTAGTGTTTGCTAGGCTTCCTAAAGGGAATTGTTAGGTTCGCTCACGACACGTGATTTGCTGTCAGAATTTACCACGCTTGCTGAAGGGAATTGCCAGGCTCGTAATACGTAATTTGCTGTGTTTAAAATTTCGACATCAGATTTTTTTAACGGTTCCAAAAGAAAAGGACGCCGATAACGTCTACACATGTGGGCGTTAAAAGGTCTGACCACATGTTTTGTGTGGTGTCTAAGAGAATCAGCCCACACATATATGTGTAAACAAAACAAGTAATGTTCACACGTCTTTTTTTTTTGCCTTGTGGTCACTTTCACATGTCTACGTGTGGGCAAAATAGATAACGCCCACACGTCCGTACATCAGGCCTCCTATCTCATGGTCCCGCTCGCCCTGCGTGACAGTCATCACGCGTCTTGCCATGGTCCGAACCCTTTTTCATGTTCGTTTAACTGCAGTTGCCATGTTGCTGAACTACAGTTGCCATGGTTGCTCAACTGCAGTTGCCATCTCAGGTCAAGTGACAAATGCCATTTTTGGACAACTGCAGCTATTGCCATGTAGCACTAAAAACGACATGGCAAAATAACATGTTCGGGTAAAGGAGAGAGTTGACATCTGCTTACAAGCACACTAAAAGCAGTTGTCATGTACCCTGCAAAACACATGACAATTGATAGCTTTGGATGTGGAAGAAGAGGTGGGCGTATGGGCGCGGTGGTATCTTTAGGAGTTGTTATCTATTAAACACTAGACAATTGCCATGTAGCACTATAAAAAGATATGATAAAATAACATACATGTTCGGGTAAAAAAAGAGTTGTCATCTGCTTACAAGCATACTAGGGCAGTTGCCATGTACCCTACAAAACACATGGCAACTGATAGCTTTGGGTGTGGGAGAGGAGACGGACGTGTGGGCGAACTGATAAACGCCCACACACCAGCCCCTCTGTGTGCGTAGAAGACGGGCGTGTAGGCGAACTGCTAAGCGCCCACACACCAGCACTTCCACATGTGAAAGAGACATGTGGGCGACCGAATAAATGCCCACGCACCAGCCCACTCCTACGTGGCATAAAAAACTGGCAAAATATACCAAGATTCATGCAAACTCAAACCGATATTGATCAATGTCTGTGTGCGAGATGTAAACGCCCCACACGTGTGGGCATTAGTATTTTCGAAAAAAAAACTTAAGAAGGCAGGGTAAGAAAAAGATTGACCCGTTGACCAAGAGTAGCACCTTAAACTGCCAATCCAATCCCTTGGGCTGCCAGTACCGTGCGGGCTCCAGCCCATCCGTCACGACTGAAGCAAATTTACGAGACGGCGACAGATAAGAAGATAGCGCCATTTTGTTCAGGTCCAGCCAGCCACGCGGCCACGCCTTCCTCCGCTGCGCCCGTCCTCGTCAAAAGAAACCGACAACCAGATTTTTTACAACGACAAATCCCAAATCCCCTTCCGCTTCGCTAATAACGGCGCCACCGGTATAGTTGCTGCCCGTCCCCTCGGTAGCGCCGCGCGGAAACCCTAGCTAGCCGGCCGGCGAGGCGATGTACCCGGCGGGGGCCATGGTGGCGGCCGCGGCGGCGCCGGCGCGCCAGGCGGCGTCGCGGGTCGACAAGGCCACCAGCCACCTGCTCATGGGCCCCGACTGGGCCGTCAACCTCGAAATCTGCGACATCATCAACGCCGACGTCTGGTGGGTGATCCCCTTCCGCCGCCTCCCCTTCCTGGAGCCCCTCTCTCTGTGCCTGTGTTTGTTTCTGTTCCTGCGTGCGGAATTATGTGCGGAGTTTTGATGATTTTGGGCTCAGGGCTTGAGCCTTCAGTGGGACATAGTGTTGGCTTGTTCAATCGCTCCCTGTTCTGGCAGAAATCGGGGTTAATTTTTGGTATTGCGATGATAGGAGGCAATTTGGGCAAGGGGATCCAAGGCGAGCTTTAGCTTCTGGTGTGGATGTAATGGTCTAGTGGTGAATCGACCGCAGCTTAGCTTGAACGCTTAGCACGAAATCGTCCTTTGCCCTTTTGTAAGCTGTTGCTAAGAGACCTTATTATGGTCATGAAGTGGGGGATAGCTTCTGAAGGGCCGTGGCCAAAGGCCAAAGCTAGAGGTAATAGAGCTTACTGCATACATCTCACGGTGAATCATAATGATGAGGGGAACATGGCATGGGGGATTTGTGATTATGGTAAAGACTAAAGTGTTTCCAAAATTCATCATGCTAATTCTATCCGACTAACATTATAGTGATCATTATTAGTATGAAAAAGACCTCTGGGCCCCTATACCAATGGACAATCATGGTACAGACATAACCAGATTGAAGTATCACATTTGCTTAGAGGTGTACTATGCGGGCAGTGGAAGCGTACCTTGCATCTGCTTTTAGCACATTTATTCCTGTAAGAAATTTAACTGTAAACATATTTTGCACCTTTTTCACTTTTACTTATGCAACATGTGAACATTTGCATTCCATTGATAGTATTAATATTATACTTAAATAAATAGTGTTTTTTTGGGTCCAAGTAGCTGTCTGCCTACCATGCTAATTTGTAAACACCTTAATCAGGCAAACAAAAGATGTGGTAAAGGCAGTGAAGAAGCGATTGCAACATAAGGATCCGAAAGTTCAATACTATGCTTTGACGGTATGTACTGCAATGATGCCATGTTGCGCTCTGTAAAATTTCTTTTTGGAACACCCATTTAGTTTGAATCTAATGCAAATGTTGTTACTTCTCATATGTTTGTTTTAGCTTCTGAGAGCATATCTTTTCTTTGCTACAAGATTTGAAGATACTGTTGGTCCTGCTCATATTAGTTACAATTTTTTTGCAGTTATTGGAGACGATGATGAAGAACTGTGGAGAATATGTTCAGTTTGAAGTCGCTGAACAGCATGTTCTGCAAGAAATGGTTAAAATAATCCAAAAGAAGGTTGTTTTTTTTACTTCCCTCCTTGCCTTTTATTGTGCTTATCCTTACCCAACACATAAAGTCTAATTCTGTAAGATGATTATTTTAGCCTCAATAGTTCTCAATGGCATTGTATCTGTCTTGTATGATTGTATACATTGAGAACATACTAAGTAGTCTGTCACATTTAGAACCTCATGGGTACACTAATCCTTGTTCTTAGTCACTCCCTTTAGTGGGTTTTCACTGGTTCTCTTCTCGAGTAAGTAGCCTGAACTACTTTACCCAGGCATGGTTAATTGTTCAATATCCTACTTCCAATTCAAGTTCATGCAGTTATCAGAACCCTCCTATAACATACTCCCTCCGTCCCAAAACGCTCTTATATTATGGGGCAGGAGGCAGTATTAAGGTTATGTCGACCGATTTCTGTGCAGCACTAAATAATATCTCGTTCACCATTTTCACTTACGCAATTTTTTTCTAGTTGAGTTAGCCATGATTGTTGTAGTACTCCCTCCGGTCCTTTTTACTCTGCATATAAGAATTGTCTGAAGTCAAATTTAGTAAAGTTTGACCATATTTATATGAAAAATATATCAACATCTACAATACTAAAGTTACACAACATGTAAAGTAAATTCATGACGCATCTAATGATATTGATTTCGTATTGTGAATGTTGATATTTTTTTCTATAAACTTTACGAAGTTTGACTTTAGACAAATCTTATATGCGGAGTAAAAAGGACCGGAGGCTGGAGGGAGTGCGTTATCTCTGATCGTTACCACAAAATGGTTGACAATTGCACTGTTTTCGTAGCATAACGCTATTTGTCTTGTGGAAGATCCATTGCCAGCTTGCGCTTGTGACTAAATTCTACAGTATTCTATTTTCTCTGATGATCGGAGATGCCAGTAATAAGATTACAATCTTTGCCTTTTCGAATTCCTTTCAGAATGATATGCAAGTAAGGGATAAGATATTATTACTTTTGGACTCCTGGCAAGAAGCATTTGGTGGACCTGGAGGTAAATACCGGCAGTATCACTGGGCATATCTTGAAGTAAAGGTAGGCAACTAATCCCCGTCTGTTCCCTAAAGAAGCAAAAATATATTTCCCTGTATTTGATTCCAGAATCATATCCTGTTGTCAGCAACATGGTCATGTGAGGCAACACCATTCTTTTTTTCATGGAAATTAATCCTTTCAAAGTAATCATCTAATTGTGAAATTTTGTTACAGCGGACAGGTGTAGTGTTTCCAAGACGTCCCATAGATGCCCCACCAATACTTACTCCTCCTGCAATACACAGTTCTCAAAACTATGGTTCACCCGGATATGCTGCAGGAAGTTTGAATGAGAGGATGTCCTCCGATGTTGATACTCTGAGGTGATGCCTATTTTTATCGTGCATTCGACTTCATTTGACTTGCTCAATTATCACCCAGTAACTCCATTTATATCATTATATATGTTCTCCCCTTTCCCTGTTACAGTTTAGGAGACTTGAATAATATTCGAAATGTGACGGAGTTACTGAATGATATGGTGTATGCTTTGAACCCATCAGATCCAGAGGTAGTAAAAAGCCATCTCATCTGAATTTTTGACTTGTGCCCATCTCTCATGAAATGATTGTATATATTTTTTAAGTTCATGCTGATGAATGGCCTCTTAAATTTCTTTTGAACCCAGGCCGTCAAAGATGAAATCATCACAGATCTCGTGAGCCAATGTCGCTCAAATCAGCAAAAGCTCATGCAGTTTGTCAGTTCGACAGGGTAAGTTATCAAAGTGTGTTCTGTAAATATTTGCTGTCCTTTTGTTTGTTGTACTAAAAATCTAAAATGACCTTGCATGTTTTTTTCTTCATATTCACTGTTAGGTGCACATCATGTATCTTGATACTGCAGTTAGCTTACAGTGATATTTGATATATTCATTTTACATTGTTTATTTAGGAACGAGCAGTTACTAAAGCAAGGTCTCGAAATAAATGATCGCCTACAAAATGTGCTTACAAAATATGATGCCATCGCTTCTGGTACTCATTTGGCAGTTGAAGCTCCCGTGAGAGAGACAATTGAGTCTCCTAGGGAGGATCCACCAGCAAAACCATCCTCATCTCCTGTTGAACAAAATGACGCTTCCAATGAAGAGGAGGATGAGTTCGCTCGGCTGGCTCAAAGGTATGTCCCATGCTATTGCTACTTGTACTTTCTTCACAAATATTAAGCTCCATGCTTTATTTGTCTGCAGAAAAAACAAATCTGTGATAAGTAGCGATGAGACGTCATCAAGCACAAGCACTGTGGACCTTGCCCTCGTACCCATTGATCTGCCAAGCTCAGAATCGCCCCCTTCTGTTGCAAGCAATGCATTGGTTCCCCTTGATCCAGCTCCTGTCACTAGTAGTACTCAAACAAAAGAGCAGGATATGATTGACCTTCTAAGCCTCACTTTGTGCAGCCCTACTGATGAAACTTCTACAGATTCTTCAGCACAGAGTCAAAATGGTCTCCAGCAGCCTCCAGATGGGCAACAAAATCCTACTGGTGTGCCCCAATATCCTTCAACCAACCAGCCATACTCAGTAAACCAAGGATATACTCCACAGAATAGCAATTATGTTGCACCTTGGGCCCAAACTGGACCATATCCATCTCAAGCCCAGACCGGACCATATCCATCTCAAGCCCAAACCAGACCATATCCATCTCAAGCCCAAACCGGACCATATCCATCTCAAGCTCAAACTGGACCATATCCATCTCAAGCCCCAGCATACACATCCGGATATCCAGTGCCACCTTGGGCTACACCTCCAACTGCCAATTCTAATCCTTTCCTGTCGGCTGCTTACCAAGAACAACTCCCCTCGGCCGTCTCTGGTGCCCCAGCAACCACCTATGCAGCTCCCTCACCTTCATATAGCTCTCCTCCAGCCTCCCAGCCAATGCAACAGTACAGTTCTGTGGCCTCTCCAACAAGCAATGGTCTAACGATGCCTCAAGCTCCAAATGGGAATCATCAACCGAAGGATTCTTCAGCAGCGGCAAGCAAACCTTACTACATACTCGATAATTTGTTCAGTGATTTGATTGACTTGAAGAGCACCAGTGGTGGAAATAAGACGGGTACTAGTTTGGGTAGCTCAAATGGTGGCCAGCCTATGATTGGTGGAAAGAAATAAGTTTTCTCTAAATGGCACTAGTCTGTGGCTACTACTTGATTCAATGTACATTTGCTGTATATCTCTATTCCCTCTTCTACATGTTTGATTGCGTTGGTTAATTCAGTGGGTTCAGTTGCATAGAGTGAGCTAGAACATTGGTGATGTACATAAATGATTAATTGCATCGAGTGGATTGTTACTTGTTACGGACTTGCAACACGTAAAACATGCTGGAGTTTGGTTTCCCATGTCATGCATGTACCAATGACAGGTACCAACTGATCCTTTATCTGCGAAATTTGTGATCGTTCCTTTGTCACAGGGATCATCTGTCTCTTTAGTGTTTGCCTCAGAATCATCTCCCACTCCTTTGATCTTCTATGTATTGTTCTTAGTTCTTGCTGAGGTTTCTTAACCTTGATGTGGTTTGCCGTGGGTAATGTTATGTCAAATACTCAATTTGTCACAGGGATCACATGTCTCTTATACACGGTTGCAGGCCTGGAACCATTGGTTTGTTATATGCCAATAGGAAAAGAAAAAAAATGATTAGCGTTTAGGCTACGGGACCTGTTTTCTAATAGCAGCACAGTCGCCACAAAATCATTTTGGAGTGCACTCTAGAATATAACTCAGATTTCCTAAATCGCAGCCTCTAGATTACCCCATCTATCTTTTTTGCTTGTACTCAAAATTTCTACTTCTATTCGTTGTTGATTGTTTTTGAGATAGCTTACCACTCATTTCTACCTCTATTTGGCACAGATTGAAAACCAAACTTTGGCCGGATCATCACGAAACACTTGCACAACATTGTAAACTAGATAGTTCATTTTTATATGGCGGCAAAATTCATCGCTTATCGATTGTACATATATGCAGCAACTAGTCTAGTAGATAACTAAACTAGATGTTACGGGGAGAACCTTCCTGGACTTTTTTTTTTTGCATGATAATACATGTCTCATTCATATCACAAAGAACAAAGTACAAGTCTTATAAAGACCGATATGACAAAACTGAAAAGATAGTAAAACATCTCTGAGCTTGACGCCAACGTCCGTCACTTGCCTCCGGCACCACCACAGCAGCCACCGAAGAAAAGAATGACGAATCACCTCCTCACCCGAGCTCGATGCGGCTCCATCGATGACAAGCAACTTTGCGGACCTCCAAGGTGGCTCACCAAAAATGAAGCCCTTACCGTTGAACGAATCAGACCGGGGCAACACCCCGGACATGCCATCGAACTCCAGATCTGGCCCCCCACCACGACTAAAACGCCGAAGGAGGAAACCATATCTGCCATCCACGAACCACGAGCTCAGCACATGCTCAATCTTCCAAATGTCGTCGATGCAGACCACAATCTGCATCCGCTCCTGGACTACCTCCCAAGCTCCGCGTCGACACTGCAGCAAACGCCGTCGCAACAACGAAGCCTGAGGACACAGATCCACCACGAGGATGCCGCTGCCGTCACGCCATCCTTACTTGAACAGTTTGGTTTCCAAATCCATCCACAACCATAGAATTGATGGCCTCGTCAGGGAAGGATTCGAAGAATCTTTATTCAGCATTGTCATCGTCGCCGTCGAAACAAAGACGATGAACAACCTAAAAACCTAGACTACGAGAGAGTAAAAGCGATCCACACGTGTGGATCCGGCGACCCCCCTCAGGACCGACGACCGAGGTCGCCAGCGGAGGGAAGCCGCCGAAGAGCGGCGTTGGAAGATCGGCCTCCCCTGGTGGCGGCTAGGGTCCCAGCCGCCAGGGACGAGAGGAAAACCTACACCGATGTGTCTGACCGTAGGAATTAGGGTACTTGCGCGGCGGGTTAACCTTCCTGGACTTGATAGTGAACAACAACCTTGGGAATAGTATTCTACTATTCTTCAATGTATATACCATGCCAATGTACGAGGACACGTTCTTAGATTTTGCCGGCGTTGGCTGCAGCCTTGGAGTCGCAAGCGTGGGTGTCTGCCTCCCATACCGGCGAGGCACCCTCCTTAGCCTCGAGGGTGATGGCACGTTCCTAGATGACACACTCCCTCTTGGCGTCCATCGCCGACACGATGTATAACTCCGTCCAACCCGTGTTCATGTCGAAGACTGGGGTAGGGCGGGCGGCATGGCAGGTGTCCTAAGCCTCCGTACAAGCGAGGGAGTCACGCTGGCTTTAGCGCGGCTACGACATGACGAGCAGCGTGACAGGTGTCTCAAGTCTCCCTACGGTGAGGGCGTGACATTGCCGCGACACCGGACGATCGTCTAGCAGGACTCCACAAGCACACATTGATCCTCAACCTTTACTCTAGCATCTCGATGTTGGACCATCTCGTTGGCAAAATCATGCTCCTTCTCAGCGGCGGCGTCATCCTCCTCAACATGCTCCCATTGCATTTCTTTTGTGGAGGCCGACGGAGGGCCACAACAGCGCTTCTCCAGATAGGGCTGCAGGGCAGCATTGCTTCGACGGAGGAAATGGTGCGAATGGGTGTGGGGAGGGGAGGAGTGGTGATATAGGCATCGACACTCGACTTTTCTTAAGCGCACAAAGGGAATGTATGCGGGTGGCAGGAAATCTCATGGGAAAGGGCAATGTGACGGGAAAAATGTGGCGGTAATGTGTGCGAAGAGGATGGAAACATAGAGGCTCCCATAAATGGGCATGTTTCCAGGAGGGGGGACTTACCTATGGGACTAGTAATGGTGGCGGGTTGGGTTTGGAGTACACTCTAAAACAACCTCCAACCTCCAAATATACAGGTAGTTTTGGTGAAAGCCCGAACGTTGTATGTTAGATAAAACTAACCCGTACAATAAACTTCGTTACAAGAATAAGAAATTACATGTAAGCCCTTGAAGAAATCGACACCATCTTCCTTCTGTATTCACCGGCGATGTGACGTGAGAAAAGCTCTTTGCTACCTCTGGGATTCTGTTCTCATCGGATCAGTTTTGTTGAAAACTAGGAGCTTGAAGAAGTAGCGGTCGGGAACTCGTCGATTTAGACCAAAAGATGTTGGCGATCACGATCTAGAAATATCGCCATCTTGGAGAAGCTGGTACCAAGGAGGGCCAGAATATAATCCCAACTCCGGCAAGACAGGAAGGGGCACAGACCTCGCGAGTTCCCCCATGGAGCCCCATCTGGCTAAGCTTCATCAGACAAAGAAGGAACCGGAGAACGAAAGTATGCCACGACATCATCCCCTCCATAGGGCGCCGCCGATCACCTAGACAAAACAAAGACAAAAGGACAAGATCAACCCTGACTGAAGCTCCACATGCCCTTCGTCGATGTCAAACAACAACATTGTAATGGGGACATGACCCGGAAATCTTATTCCTCATCGCTAATGGCGCCATCGCCTCACCACCGGCATCCAGACACTTAAACTTAACTCTAACTGAAGCTAGGGCTACCAGAGACATAGAGAGAACTTAGACTGCGCACCCCCCCCCCCCCTCACCTCGCTAGCGGCAAAAGGCACCTAGAAGCAAGGGGAATTGACAGCAACGGGGCCTTAGGAGGAAACCCTAGCGTTTCTTCTCAGGAGCTAGAGGCACGGCTGCGGCCGGTTCCGAAACTTTAGTTAGGGTTTGGTTTCCAAAATTTTGGAAGACGGGGGTGTGGACGGACAATCTGCTAGAGTACATTTTGCCACTCTAGCCTTCATTTGGACTGTCATTATGGAGTAGTTCTGACGCTTTTTCGTTCAGAGAATATGTAAGGAAGTCAATAATAACATCTGGGTCCAGGCCAAATAATCATTGAATATTACCATTTCCGCTAGAAAATGTTTAAGAAAACGATGTATCATGCAAAAGCTCTTTAGGACGATTCTCTCATTTTCAAAAGAAAAACACAACCTGATAGTTTTTAGTTTTTCCATAGTTAATGCAATGATGCAATTCCTTGAAGGCACTTCTCTCTTGTGATTCATCGAGCTTGTACGCGGTATTTCAGCCTCCATAAAACGAACGTTAGAATTGCAATCTACTTTGGTGCATGCACTCCCTAGAGTGCTAGTCATTAATGAGCAAATCCCTTTGCTTGAGATACTAGAAAAATTAAGCGAGTATCCTTTTTTGAAAATGGGATCGTGGACCCTTGCCGTTTCTAAGCAACCCATAAATTACTTCTTTTAGGGGTATAAGGAACCCATAATAAATTACATTACAGAACTAATCCTGCTACCAAATTCAATTTCAACAGCTAAATCCCCTCTCCTCATACGCGAGCCTTCACCACAATCTTAATAAATACACGGGCAACCACATCAAAATCTACCCATTTTGATATCCCCTACCCAAACTTTTTAACGGTAAAATACAGAGAGATCACAATGAGCCCCGGGTGCACCTGGGGCGCGCTGCTCCTCGCCGCGCTCCTCCTGCAACCCGCACTCTCGTCGCCGGATTTCCGTGTCGGCGCCCGGTTCGCCGTGCGCCTGCCCGCGGCCTACCAGCCGGGCTTCGCCGAGCGGACCACGGTGCTCGAGGCGGCCGGCAAGCGGCAGCCCCGCTTCGCCGCCGCCGTGAGCGTGGAGGCCGGCACGGGGGGAGGGTACCTGTGCTCTCTCGTCGTCCTGCTGGCCAACGTCACGGTCTGGGCTTCGGATCGCTCCGACCAGGAGTTCGCGGCGCGGGCTGTCTGCCAGCTCGAGCTCACGGAGGACGGGCAGCTGCGGCTGACGGACGGCGCCAGGGCCGTCGTGTGGTGGTCCGGCACGGCCGGGCAGGGTGCCAAGGTGATACCCCGTCTCTTCTTTCCATCGTTCTCCATCATTAGTTTAATCGAGTCTAGATTTCTAGCTAGCGTGGTTTTTTGAATTGTTACGCCGAAATTTCCGATTTCTTAGTGCTAAATGCTAACACGATCGGAAATTTAAAATATGGACATTCCTAATGGCTAATGCATCGGGGTATAAGCAGTGCTTATTCATGTTGAAGATGGAACTGTGCATCGGCATTCGGCAATAGGAATCATCCGGGGATACGTGTCTGTCCACACATGTGCCTCGAAGAACCCATGGCATAAGTCTGTGAATCCAGAACTGCCAGGCAATATGAACTAGAAACCAGATTTTACATGCTCTCCAGATTCTAACTAGCACTCGGGGCCAATACACTTTTCGGATATGTGCCCTATCAAAGGCAATTATAAATACATTTTTTGAGGGGCAATTGTAAGTACATGTTCTATTTCATAAGGCGCGAAACCATAACGGATATGATCTATGCTATACGAGTATTTTGAAAAAGGCGCGGGAAATGCCGACGTAGAAAGAAATCTTTAAATTTGTTGGGCTGAAATAGAAAAAACCTTATTCAAAAGAAAAATGAGGCTTCAATAACTACCAGGCATATATATAAATTCTATTATAGCATTAATGGGTTTCATTGATATATAAATGATAATAAAATCCCTATCATTCATTGTCCTGTAGAATGAGTCCCCTCTTAAGCTATCTGAATGTTCAAATCTTGAGTTCTTTTGAGATGCTCCTAAACTGGTATGAGTCCTTCGTTTTCTATGGTCCACTGGCTCATATTAGTATTAATTCCCTCTTGGGAGATCAGATGCTATCAAAATATCATGTATGGTTAATATGGACTTTGCTCTACAAATAAGAAAGTAAATTAGAACGTATCTAAAGCACAAAAATAAATAAGGAAAGTATACAAATACACATTAAATGATATTATTTCTAATATTAATTATTGAAGTAATTTAGACATATTATGCTTATACCGGTTGTCACACGTATATATATACATATATGACATATGCATACCTTAAGTACAAAAACATAAAATTTACATATTCATAGATTCCTAAAATATTTGATTTTGGATATTTCTATGAAAAATGCCTAAGTATATCTCTTGCACAAACCTGTCACGTGGTGAAAGAAAAATATGTATGCATGAATAACACATACTAGCATATAGGAAGGAGTGGGCACTAAATCTGTCAAAACATATATTTTCAATCAGTTACACTTTGCCATGTTAATAAAGAACATATCATGTGCTCCCGGTACTCCAAAGCCAAAAATCACTCCATTAAAGTTGTGAAAAAAAGTCTGAATGTATTAGTACATATATAGATCATGAATCTACCATGACACAAAATTTTAAATTTCAGTATGATATAGAGCTCGAGAAACGAATAGAAAAGTTCGAGGGTGATAGTAGCAATGGACTAATTAAATTCATAAACCCAATTTGTATTTGCTATATACATTGGGCATTTTAACCTCACTATTGTGATTTTGGGAGAACCAGAGTACCGCAAGGCTGGGAAGTGGGAACACATGAATGCCCAAAACAAATAAAAGGCCCCGGGCCTGGGCTCCTGACGAAACGTTTTTGTTTACATAGCCAAATTTGTCTGAAGAAAAAACTAAGCCAAATTTACCCCTGGTACCGAATTCTCCTCGCAAAAAAAAACTCCTCTTCTCCTCATGCTTTTTTTTTTATTTTCTGATTTACTCTTGCGGCACGTGCACAGGCTCTGCGCTTGGATTCCAAAACCGGCAACCTCCGTCTCCTGGACGACAAGAAGCATACGGTATGGCAAAGCTTCGACAAGCCCACGGGCAAACTCCTGCCGGGCCAGTGGCTCCGGGTGCCCTCGTACTTCACCGTGTCCCCGGCGAAGAATTCCTCGCCGTTCTACAGCCTCGAGCTCGACAGCGACAAGATCGCCGCCTACATCTACTTCGGGGAGCGAAAGTACTCCTACTGGGAGCTGGCCCCCAGCACCAGCAACCAGGCCATGGCGTTCGCGGGAATGGACGAGTCGGGGCTGACGATGTACGACGGGCGGTGGCGACCCGTCGCGAAGATCTCTCCGGCGGTGAACAAAGGGCCAGTCAGGTTCCTGGCGCTGGGAGACGACGGCAGCCTGGGGCTCTACGCCTACGACAGCCGTCACGGGAGCTTCACGCCCTCGTACGAGGCGCTCGCGTTCTGCGACCTCCCCCTCGCCTGCGGCGTCCTCGGCGTCTGCTCCCTCTCCGGGAGCTGCCGCGACTTCGCCGCGCGCGGCGTCCGGCCGGCGCAGGGCGGCACCCTCTGCAACGCGACGGCGACCGGCTCCGACGCCCTCCACGACATGGTGGAGGTGAGGGGCGTCACCACCGTTCTCAGGGCCGACTCGCCGCTCACCAACGTGACGGTGCAGCAGTGCGCGGACCAGTGCCTGCGCGACTGCTCGTGCGCCGCCGCGCTCCACGTGAAGGACGACGCCCTCGCCGGCAGCGGCGTCTGCTCCCACTACGAGCTGACGGCCGGGGCGAGGGAGGTGATCGGCGGAGGCGACGGCCAGGGGCACAGCTACTGGGTGAAGGTTCTCAAGGGGAGCAAGAGCAACTGTCGGGAAGACGAAGAGGATTACAATGCCAAAAACGAGGCGCTCACCAAGATCATGATCATCTTCGGCGTAGTGGATGTGATCGGCCTGCTCTTGTTTGGCGGGCTCTGCGCGTACTTCATCTGCCTTCGTGGGCGCGCCGCCGACGAGCATGCCTGTGAAGAAGATGGGGAAGCAGCAGGCCGCGACAGAGGAGCTGTACAAGACTCATAGAAGCTGATGGATGAAATCAACTGTGGTACAAATATCATAGGGAAAAAAAAACTTGGGCGTCAGCTAAGCTGAGCGCGCAACCATACCTCTAATTCTAGCTCAGCACTTCATAGCTGGAGAACCTCTGAGACTCGAAAATTCGAACCCATTGATAATTTGAAAACTTTGGACTTGAAAATTATTTTCTTTTTTGTTGAAAATCAAAACCTTAACTCGATATTTTGGCCATGTGTAACTTCCAAGCACTTTGAAATTAACAAGGCTCCTTCCGTTCCACAAAGTAGTGCATAGTAGGTTTTTCGAAAGTCAAACATGTCTATGTTTGATCGAGTTTTTAGAATGAACTATCAGTATCTATCAGTAAGAAGTACAATTCATGATGAATTTAATGATACTAATTTTGTATTGTAGGTACATATTTTTTTCACAAGACTTTGGATCTACACATGAAAAAAGTGGGATGTTTTATCTCATATTTGATATTAGTGAAATAAGTTTTGACCTTAGTTTAGGGATTTTCAACTTTAATTTTTTATCATTTGTTTTGCTCGAGGTCGCTCAGTATTGCTTCTGCTGTCTATACCATATTGTTGCAACACCACATATTCAATATATATCGATGCTATGTGGTATGTTTGGTTTGAGCCCAACTTTAGCATTTTGGGGAGGGTTTTGCTTGCCCGTTATTCGGCCACTATTGGAAGAAATAAGAGTGGAAAATTTAGTATGGGCATACCAAAACTTTGCCAAAGTATCTAAACAAAAGGACCAAAATTTGGGGTATGACCAAAAAAATGGTAAATTAATTTGGAAACCAACAAAACATATTCGTCTTTCCTTACTTGACAAGTAATGATCTTAGATTACTACTCAAGTAGTGTTGGAAATATATTTACCGCATTGCGGTTTTCTAATCGATACATGTGGGTGTGCTTCCCGACAAAATGGACACTATCAGCAAACTCCTTTATTGAGTGTATCTTTCTATTTACGCTCCTTTCTCCAATACGGAATCACTAGGGGTTGCCCCCGTGCGCAGGTAAAAGTCTTGTCGGCACGGGGGGCGCCGGGGGGGGGGGGGGGGGGGAGTGACTTCTTTTTTTGTCGGGATGCGATCAAGGTGTGGGCCCCAACACGTGGCATCCCCGTTCTCTCTCTCACGCACACATTTTCCCTTTTTGACTGTTGGCGGCCCATCCCCGTTCTCTCTCTCACGCACACATTTTCCCTTTTTGACTGTTGGCGGCCCACGGCCATGTGTCTTTGTTCTCAATTTCACCCCATTGAAAAGCTCCATAATTTCCGAAAGTTCAAATTCTTTCGACGGTTTCATATTCTGAAAACTGGACCAAGATTTTCAGGAAACGAAACTTTAAATTCCGAAAGTAGCAAACACAAGAAATTTCACGAAATAGAAATCACCAAATATCGAAGAATTTTGGCAGGAAGCCACCAAATATGCAGAGTTCTGGTAGGAAGAGGCCCAGCAAGGAAAGAATAAAGCCCACTCTGCTATGACCAACCCGAGTCAAAAACAAATGGCCCAGACCACATATTCAATTGGGCCGACGAGAGGTTTTACGGCGCGCCGTGTCACTGACAACTGGTCCCTACGACTTGCGATCAGCGCAAGTAATTCGAAGCGAACTTGCCGGAGGGGAGCGGACTTCTCGGTCTGCCGTTGCCCACCGGCAGCCGGGAGAGGGCTTCTTCACCTCCTCGCCGTCACGGCAGCGGCCGAGCGGCGTTCAATCCTCCTTCTCCTTGTCCGCAGGCGAGGTCTCGGCGCCGCGCCACCTTGGATACGTCTTTGCGCCCTCAGTTACACGTTTCACCCCTGAGTTCCTCTCAGCTTTCACCCCTGAATTCGCTTGGTCTCACTCTGCGGTTCAACTATCGCGTCCTCCCACTTGCTGAAGTTCACTTGGATTTCGAGACACGCCAAGGCCTTGTCCTCTGTGTTTCCCATGGCGGATGAGAGACGGGGACGCTGCATCAGCAGTGCAGTTCCTCCAAGAAACTACGGCATTCAGAAGAGAGCCGTCATGTCCAGTAAGACTTGCTTCAAGGACGCAAGAAGTGAACGAGGAAATTCTCGAGGACGGCAGCCGAGTCGCCTCGGAGAATGGGCACCGCCAAAATAGTTGAGTGAGGGACTCTGAATCATGAATCATGACGAGAGTTATCATGAGCAAATAAGTGGTGTAGTCTCGAGTCTTGACTGGACCTTTGACACATATCACGTAGAAACGGCAATCCCTTATTGCGAACTTAGGTTGTTTTGACTATCTGAACTGCCTTGGAGCTTCAGATTTCACACACCTAACTGGCTTCTCAAAGCGGGACATGTGGTATCTTCACGCCAGCAGAATGTAGATGGTAGGTTGGTTAGGCCTGCATTCACCCCCTTTTGAACCAGTTGATCATCATCCTACCAATCTTCCCACTCGTCGGACCGAAACTCTGAACTCTGGATGTTGAGCTATGGACTACATCACTTTGGCATAAGGGTTGCACATGGATGCTTTTTTGAAATTCAACCGAAAGGATTGTGACGCGGCGGTTCAGACGACGGAGCAACCGAATATGCAGTCTCTTTTCTGAGTCCTACCATGTGGCTTGTCCTCTCATGTTCTGACGGCGTTTTCATGTATTATTACCGGATGAGATCAGCATTTGCTCAGGGTGATCTCACATTCGTGTACATGATTATTTGTTGCTCTGAGCCTGAACCTGAACCTGAAGGCTGAATGAATGTGATTCGCGTGCCAACCGTGGCCTCTGGATATCTCGGAAATCAAGCGTGTTGGACATGAGTATACGTTTCCATCTGTTCGTCCAGTCCAACACGACGCCACCCATCATCGTGCATCTAGTCGAACGAACGGAAACGGCAGTTCAGTCAGTCCAGCTCCAAGTCCTGTCTGAATGCAGAACGAGATGGAATTCCATCCCTTTCCATTTGTTAGGCCTCAGGTATGGTCAGACTGCACTCCGTACAGGTACAGGAGAGGAGAGGAGCAGCTAGCCCGCCTCCCAGATACCGGCGGCCACCGTATGCCCTGATGTCACCGTTACGCCGTGGGAACGGCGATTAATGGCGGGATCCGTCTTCACGCCGAAGCCGGCCCGAGGCATGGGTGCGAGCGCCAGATTCATTCAGACATGGCTGGGAGCCTGTACACGCCTCGCTCCTACGGGCCTGACATCACCTCTGTTGCCTGCAGGTCATGGCGGGTTCATTTTAATGGCGCCAAGGCGGGACGACAGTAACCGCGGCTGCGAGCGTGGCCGGAGACGCCGAGATTTAACCGTACCTGCGGGGGGGTGATGGGAACGCGGCATTACTGCGCCATGGAAACCGTGGCGATGTTTCTCAGGCGGGTGAAAGTGGCCGCCCGGCCTGAGGGTGACCGCCGGGGGACAAGGCGCCACGGACTCCCGGAGGTTCAGTGCATTTGAAAACGGGGCTGAGGTCGATCCGAGTGGCGGGAAACGCCTTCACGTCGACGCCCGGCTGAATCTCCAAGATGGCAAGAGCCCGTCCGCCGTCGCCCTCCCATATCTCGGACGAAACTGAACCCCACTCGTCGTCGGATACGATCGTACGAATTCGTCCATACCATACATACGTGATACGCGTCCCGTTCGGCTCCGGCTTCCGATTCAAACTAGGCAGGTATTGTGGTATATATGTACTGTATATGCGTCGGGCCAGGAAGGAAGAAGCCAAGCCGCAATCTTGGGAGCTTCCAAGTTCCGCCGACGCCGCAGATCGCGGAGATCGATCTCGGCTCTCGGCGATCGTCGTGTTTGGTTTCGCTTCGGCGTCCGGGGACGGCCAGATTCATCGCCATGACGTCTATGAGAGCTGGCTGGCCAAATGAGTTGTGAACCCTGCAGTCTCCCTGTCGTCGTGGCTGCCGGGTAAACCGTAACCAGCTCGGGGTAACCATGGCCAGGAGCTCGATCCTGCCATAGGTCATCCGCCATTAATTTCTGGCTAGCTAGACAGCTCAGGCTGGTCAGCTTGGAGCAGCAGCGGCCACCAGGTGTCTCGCCGCGGCAGCACCGAGCAAACTTGGAAGCAACCGGCTGCGGTCTGAATTCTGAGTCCTGAGCTCGACCGGATCGGCGTGACAGTTACACCTCGGCCCTGGCACTGCTGGCCTAACTGTGTCCGGCCCGTATACTGGCTGACGGAGAAGCCACATAGCTGAGGCAGCAGCTCGCGGCCACGTCGGAAGCGGGCCCTTAATTGCCGGCGATTTACAGCCACAACCATCCGACTTGGACGAGGAGTCGCCGGTTGGTTTACCACCGGCGGTGCATAAATACCCAGCGGCCACGGGCCATAATTATTATCAGAGCTCCAGTGCCTCCAACACCACCACCACCACCCCTGAGCCCGGACGGAGCACGTACAGCTCTCCCCTCCCCGGCGATGTCGTCGCCTTCCTCGGCCCACTGGCTGAGCCTCGTCGGGACCATCTGGCTGCAGACCATCAACGGCCCCAACTCCGACTTCCCCGTCTACTCGTCGCAGCTCAAGGAGCTCAAGGGCATCTCCCAGGTGCAGCTCAACTTCCTCGCCTTCGCCTCCGACGCCGGCAAGCTCTTCGGCTGGTTCTCCGGGGTCGCCGCGCTCTACGTGCCGCTCCCGCTCGTCGCCTTCGTCGGCGCCTCGTTCGGCCTCGTCGGCTATGGCGTGCAGTACCTCTTCCTCGACAGCCCCGCGCTCAAGTGCTGGCACCTGTTCCTGCTCACCGCCCTCGCCGGGAACGGCATCTGCTGGATCAACACCGTCTGCTACCTCCTCTGCATCAAGAACTTCGCGTCCAGGAGCCGCGTCGCCGTCAGCCTCGCCACCAGCTACCTCGGCCTCAGCGCCAAGGTGTACACCAGCCTGGCCGAGACCATGCCCCGCCTCGCCGACTCCAAGGCCAAGACGTACCTCCTCCTCAATGCCGTGGTGCCGATGATCGTCACCGTGTTCGTGGCGCCGGCCCTCAGGCTGTTCGACCTCAAGAGCGACTCCATGGCGAGCACGGACACGGCATTCCTCGTCATGTTCGCCATCACGCTCGCCACGGGCGCGTGCGCCGTGGTCGGCAGCATCGGCTCCACGGCCAGCGGGCTGTCGTCCAGGGAGCACATGGTGAGCCTCAGCGTGCTTCTGGCCGTGCCCATGCTCATCCCGGCGGCCCTCAAGATCCGCGAGAGCATGAACAAGATCTGGGAGGCCAAGCGCGAGAACAGGATCCACGATCTCGGCACCGACGACGCCGTGGTCGTCATCGAGGTGATGGACCTCGAGACCAAGGAGGAGGAGATCGTCGTGGCGGAGGAGAATCCACAGGAGGAGATCGGAGGCCTCCAGCTGCTCAAGAAGCCGGACTTCTGGCTCTACTTCTTCAGCTACATGTTCAGCGGCACCCTGGGCCTGGTCTTCCTCAACAATCTGGGGCAGATTGCCGAGTCGCGAGGTCTCGGCCAGACTTCCACTCTGGTCTCCCTGTCGTCTTCCTTCGGCTTCTTCGGTCGCCTCCTCCCGTCCTTCATGGACTACTACTCTGCAAAGTAAGCACTTCACCATTCTTTCCACACACACATGCATGATTAGATTAATGCTTATTTTCGTCTGATTGGGCCCTTGGGATCTTCTTGGAGTCTCCCTCCAGGATTCATGGGGGTCCTTTTAAATGGGAAACTTGTAACTATCAACAACTTCTAGTTCTAGAGTCGAATCTTCTCTGCTTTTGTCCATGCAATTTGTTACTTGTTTCCAGAAACAGCAGCTAACTGAATCTGTTGGTTTGTGGTGCAGAAGCGGGCACAGCATATCGCGGACGGGGTCCATGGCGTCGCTGATGGCGCCCATGGCGTGCGCCTTCTTCCTGCTGCTCAACCCGGGCAGCGTCTTCCTGTACGCGAGCACGGCCATCGTCGGCACCTGCACGGGGGCCATCACGTCGGTGGCGGTGTCGGCGACGAGCGAGCTGTTCGGCGCCAAGAACTTCGGCGTCAACCACAACGTCCTCGTGTCCAACATCCCCGTCGGCTCGCTCTGCTTCGGCTACTTCTCGGCGTTCCTGTACCAGCGGGAGGCTGGCGCGCGGGGCGCCGCCACGTGCGCCGGCGCCAGCTGCTACCAGGCCACCTTCGCCATCTGGGGCGCCACCTGCGTCGTCGGCACGCTGCTCTGCGTCGTGCTCTACGTCCGGTCGCGCAGCTTCGCCGGCAGGCTGCCGGTGAGGTTACAGTGGCTGTCGCGCGTAGCTAACTTCCTAGGCGCCCGTCAGAAGGCTTGACCCTTGACGGCGGCGGCCATGGCGGGTGATTTGATTAACTTAGGAGACACGAAGCATCGGTCTGCCGCGATGCGATCGATGTAGCTTTTTGTTTTCTTCTTTTTCATGGCTTTTCTCTTCTTGACTGATCGATCCCACGGAGGGGATGCGTACACAGATCAAGCTGGACTGAGTAGATATTGTGCAGGTTGATCATCACCTTTTCGCTGCAGATATATATGCATATAAAGAGTGATTGAGGAAAAGCAGATTTTTCCTTTTTCTCTTCAAGTATATAATGCTTCTTCATTTCCTTTTATTTTTTTCATGTTTTGGTGGCAGCATGTAGGAGTATCAACGTTGGGATGTTGATGAGTAGTGTACGTACCTGGAGCTGCAATTAACAATTAGTGCATGAAAGCAACAAGGGATGCCCTGTTTAGACTTTTATATGCTTGATTAATTACGAAAGTGGAATTCTACTAATTGATTGTGTAGTTTCGTGAGGTAGGCAGCTAGAGTTAGCTAGCTATACGTGTAGAGAAAAATCTGTTGGGCACATCCGTACATGTACGAGCGATGGAGTGAAAGCTTATAGCGGACCTTCCAAATTACAATAATTGTTCATAACATTTCGCAAAGTATGTGTCCGTAAGTCAGCACGAAAGGTGTCAATCTGCGAAGATCAAGGAAAACTCACCAGGCCGTATTCTTGTGATGTTATCACATGATTTTATAAACAAATCAAACTGTAGAAAAATGGTGACGAGGGAGGCTCCGTAGATCACGAAAATTAACGAAAATTCTAGACTTGATGGCTCGAGTGACAGTGTAACCCGCCTTTCAGGATCTTGTCTTGACCATGTAGCATGGCACACAGTAGGGTTCCATCTGCTATCGACCCGTCCCTTCCGACAATAGCATGCATCACTGGCATGCGATGCGTCCAATCAGCATCACCAATAAACAGGAACTGAGCATGGCACCACTGACATTTTACTAGTATCTATACTACACGCACGAAGGTCGGACATGCGATGCATGTGAGGCAGCGGCCGCCATTAAAGGATGTTCAAGGCTTCAAGCTGGTAGGTCGATCGATGGATCCAGCATCGGCCTCGCTCGTGGTCCTCTCACATGCTGTTCGACTTGGATCGATAGCGTTGCAATGCAATGATAAACGCAAAGTTCAGTTCCATCCTCCTTCCCCATGTACTTGCATGGATGGGCCAACGCCCATTTATTCGCCGAAAGATTGCGGAGCCATCAGCCCTGCCACCCCTGCCGGATGTCATGCTAGCTCTATTTATCCAATCTTTCAGCTGGTGAGCTGATGTGCATTTATGCGTCTATGTGGTTGGCTCGCGCACACCGGTGAGGATGCTGCGGCGCAGCGGCTGCCTCCCCCACGCCGTCGGTGCATGCGGTGATGTCCAGCGCGCGCCCGATGGATAGGTCGCTTGTCTTCAGCCTGGGGTTGGACTCGCTTGGAAACTGACATGACGTTATATCTATGGGCTTGAATCTTGTCACGCTTAACGGACAGCGCACAACGCATGACTTGAACGGACAACGCACAATGCATGACTGATCGATCCATGGCGCACTGGAGCTACCCAGCTAACGAACACGCTGCCTCAAATCGAGCCCAAATCTCGCGCTCTGTGGCTGCTACACTATATATTGTTGCCGCGCCCTCGCCCGGGAAGGAGGAGTGAATGAGGGACGATGCTTGGCGCGGTGCAGTGCAGTTATGGTGGTTGATGGCGGATGGTAATGGCGGCGGTTGTTGAGGAGGCAGAGCCACGCGAGATGGCCATGACATGTGTCCTGTGCGCGCACATGGCTGGCACGCCCGCGAGCGCGGCAAAAAGGAGCCCAGGGTTGGAGACGAAGGCGGAAGTGCGCGCTCTTTTCGGTCCATTTGTAAACGCAGCGATTTGGTGTGCTTCTGCTAGTTATTAGTTGGACATGCTAGTTTGTGGACGCCATGATGATTACGGTCGTGCGTCTCTTGTAGTAATCTTGCTGCTGCTTGCCATTGCTAGTGGTCGGGTCAGATTCGGTAATGCTGCTGCTGAAAGCGTGCCGTCAGCGGGCGGAAAATATCTGAGGCGTGGGTGTCACCCTGGCGTGCCGATGTACCCTAGCGCTCATTTTGATTTTTTTTTGAGAAACTTTCAATCTAATCATAGTACGTCGTGACAATACATAGAACATCAGAGGTAACACAAAATACAACTCGCAAAGCACATCGTTGTCATCGCCCCTCCTCGCCGGAGCTATGCAAACCTTATTGTAACAGACAGTCAGGAAGTCGTCGTGCCAAGATCCCATAGACGCATCAAAACAACAATCACCGGCTTCATCGCCAATGGAAAGAGACCCAAACACATCTCCACACATCGTCCGAGAACGCTAAAAGCACCATCAAGAAAAAAATCAGACATGGGAGACATTACTCCTTCAGAAGGACAACGCCATCGTCAGCCAACCCAACCAAAATGATGAATATACCAAGAACAAGAGCGGCGCCCTCTCGCCGACGGGGGGCATGGTCCTCCACACATCCATGGCCTAAATGCTATCAGAGGCAGGGCGGACCGGCGACGACACCAATGGGAGGAGAAGCAAACATAATCGCCTCAGAGCCTCTTTTTTGGGAGGAGGAAAGAAGGACCTAGTTTTAATTATCTATTTTGCTCATCCGATGTCATTAATTTTACGTGGAGATTCGTGTGGGTATTTGTTTTACGCAATCATCAATTTCCGGTGTTTTGGATTATTTTTCTTGCTAGAGCACTTGTCCTGATTTTGTTTTCTTATTATCACTTTCGCTTCAAACTTTTTTCCCAATTTTTAGCTAGTTTTTTTACTTGCCGTATAGCAAACCAAAAAATGCGCTAGGTATTGCACTGGAAAAGAAAATGGAAAAAAATCCATTGCACGTCTAGTACTATGCATTAGTTTTAGTTTTGTGGAAGAAAAGTCAAGCTTCCTTCCAATGCATTGATGTTTGAATACACACAAACATATTTTCATGTAAAATATGTCCGATGTTAACACCGAACAAATTGATGTACAATATATAATTTCTTTTTTGATGAAAATGCCGTTAGAGCAGCTTTTCATTGACATTGGGGGTAGAAGACATACATACAACAGTTAAGCTTACAATGTTACAACTCATAGGGCCACCAGGGGTGACCGAGACACCAGACCCATGTCTTGTCTGGGCGTTTTAGTCTGGTTCCCTGGGTCTATGCATAAGGGTGTTAACTAATCACCTGTCACTGTCCATATTCCAGCATCTTCGATCAGCCGCCCGACCGTCACCTCCCCTGATGCATAGTTGTTCTGAAAGATCCGGGCATTGCGCTTCTTCCATATAACCCACCATACCAACTGAATCAGTGAACTCCAGGCCTTCTTTTTGCAGGCCGGCATTGTTGCCGTGGACTCTTCTATCCATCCCAGCAACGATGTGGTTGCTTTCGATGGCGCCAAAGTGGCCGGGAGCCCCCAGTGTTGCAGCGTTGACTTTCATACGTCGACAGTGTAAGGACAAGCAGCCAACAAGTGAACCACGTCCTCGGGTTGCCCCGCGCAAAGTACGCATGTCGGACCATGCGGCCACCCCTTTCTGGCCAGCACATCGGCCGTATTGCACCTTCCAAGCAGAGCCAGCCACCCAAAGATTTTGCATTTGCCGGGAGCGTCTGATTTCCAAACGAAAGTTTGAAAACCTACTCTGGAGCAGCCCTCAAATTGTATAGAGTATGCCGATCATGCTGTGTAGATGCCATCGTTTGTCCATCTCCAAGAGACGGTGTCCAGCCCACTGCCTAACTCCATGTGATTTACCTCCGCCCAAAGTGCAGTGAACTCCCGCGTTGCCTCAACTGTCAGGTTTTGCTTGAGGTGCTTGATCCACCTTCTATCCAACAGCGCCTGTGCAACTGTTAAGTTTTTCCTGGTGCAGTGCGCGAACAACATCGGGTAGGTGTTCTAGAGGCTGACGCCGTTGTGCCATGGTTCCTTCCAGAAGGAAATTCGCTCTCCATTGCCAATGTGGAAGACGACCGATGCATTGAATAGTGCCCTGACCTTGGGGTCGATAGGCATGTCCAGACCAAGCCACGGTTTGCTCCCATCAGTCCACGTTTGCCAAAGCCACCTGGCACGGAGCGCAATACTCTGCGCCGCAAAATTTATGATCCCTTGGCCACCAAATTCAGTTGGGCGACAGACCCTTTTCCAGTTTACCAAGCATTTGCCACTAGTGGCCTCTTCCTTCCTTTCCCAAAGAAACCCTCTCCTGACCTTGTCGATCATCTTCTCGAGCCAGGTTGGAATATGAATTGCAATCATTGGCATTGCTGACAAAACCTTCTTAACCAAGTCCAACCTCCCGTCCAGACTTAACAGGGTCAGTTTCCACCCCTTCATCCTTCCTAGGATTTTATCACACACCGGTTGTAGTTCCCCTTTTTTCAATTTTGAGTCTAAGATGGGCATGCCCAAATATTGACAGGGGAAAGGCTTGACCGGACATTCCAGGCCTTGAAGGATCGACCCAACATCCACCCCCTCACAGTATATGGGCGTGACTGATGACTTGGAAAAATTGCACTTGAGCCCTGTGGCCTCCCCGAACAGCAGCAGCATGCTCCTGACTGCCTGGATTTCACATGCTCTCGGATTGATGAAAAACACAGCGTTGTCCACGTAAAGCGATGTTCTGAAGGGCAGATTTTGGTGTCCAATGGGGCCAAGTATCCCTAGTTGCACAGCCTCATTGCCGCCAAGCAGTCCATGACGATGACAAACAGGAGGGGTGATAGGGGGTCCCCCTGTCGTAGGCCCCTTCTATGGCTGATGTTGTCCGATAGCTCCCCATTGACAAGGATATTGGTGGTGGAGGAGCGAAGCAAAGCTGCCAACATGTCTATCACCCTCCGGCCCACACCTCGAGCCTCGAGCAACTTCATAAGAAATTCCCAGGACACCGTGTCAAAAGCCCGCTGGATGTCCAACTTAACCATGAGGGCAGGCGTCTTTGCCCTACGAAACGCCCTTGCAAGGCCGCTGACATAGTTGAAACTGTCGTGAATGGTCCTTCCCCTGATGAAGGCCTTCTGGTAGGGTCTAACAAGCTCCAGCATCCTCCTCTGCAACCGAGCCGCAAGGATTTTAGTGACCAATTTAGCGAAGCTATAGATCAAGCTGATGGGCCTGTAGTCCTTGGGTTGCAGCGCCTCGGGATTCTTGGGAAGAAGCACCATGGTGGCTTGGTTGAGACGGTGCAGGTGAGTGGTGTCGTTGGTATGCACAGCTTGTAGGGTGGCCAAAAGGTCATCTTTAATCGTTGCCCAACATTGCTTATAGAATGTTCCAGTGAATCCATCCGGTCCCGGAGCACGACTCCCCTTCATTTCTTTGATGATCAAGTATACCTCCGTTTCAGTTATCTGTTCCTCTAGATCACTGAGATCGAGGGGACTGTACCCCAAGGCATCAAGGTTCAGGCAGTTATGTCTTCTGTCAGTTGTCCCAAAAATTGGCTCAAAGAAGTTATATATGGCCTCCACTTTGGCATCCTGGTCAGTCACCACGACCCCACCGACCATGAGCCTGATGATGTGGTTTTTTCGCCGGCGTGCCGTGGCCTTGGACCTAAAGAAACGCGTGCCGACGTCCCCCTCCTTGATTCCATGAATCCTTGATTTCTGCCTTCATATGGCCCTATCGAGCGCAGCCAAGCCCAGCCTCTGCATCTTCAACATTGCCCTGAATTTCCTTTCCTCCTCGGTGAGAGCCCTTATATCCATGGCTTTGTCCATCCGCGCGATGAGCTCACTGCTGATCGCGGTTTTGAGCTTGATGTTATTGTGAAAACTAGGCTGCCACCTCCGTAATGCCTTTGCCGTTGCCCCAAGCTTGGCTGCGAACCGACATATTGGGTCCGGTCCCGAGTTACATCCTTTCCATGCATATTGAATTGTCTCCTGGAACCCTTCCATCCTCTGTAATGCCCCGGATGTAACCTACCATATTTGTACTCCAACTCTTGCCATTTTCGGCTCTAAGTTATGAGATTCCCTCGTGGTTGGGTTTTCACTTCGTTTTGCATTTTTTTCATGTCATGCATCTCATATCATGTCATCATCTGCATCGCATTTGCATACGTGTTTGTCTCATGCATCCAAGCATTTTCCCCGTTGTCCGTTTTCCATTCCGACACTCCTACGTCCTCCGGCGCCCCCTTTTGTCTCTTTTCGTGTGCGGGTGTTAAACGTTCTCAGATTAGATTGAAATTCGCCAAGCGGCCTTGGTACACCACCGGTAGACCGCCTGTCAAGTTTCGTGCCATTTGGAGTCCGTTTGATACTCCAACGGTTAACCGAGAAACCGTAAAGGCCTCGTGTGTGTTGCAGCCCAACACCCCTCCAAAGTGGCTCAAAACCTATCGTAACCTCCTCCATCCTCTTGGCCGTTCGATCACGATCGCGTGGCCGAAAACCGCACTTCATTTGGACTCTCCTAGCTTCCCCTACCTATATATATGTGCACCTCTCCAAAAATTCCCGGTCTAAACCCTAAAATTCCCCCTCTGCGCCGCTGGACACGTCCGAGCGACGTCGGACGAATCGCGCCGCCGCCCGCGGCCTACCACAGCACGCCACGTGGCGAGCCCGTGCCTACTTTGCCGCCCCTCTAGCGCAGGCTCGCCGGGCCCAGGCGGGGCCCTCCCGGCCCGCGTGCCCGAGGCCAGCCGCCGCCCGCGCCCGCCTGCTCCGCGCCTCCACCGCCCGGCCCGACCTCCGCCGCCCTGATAGCTCGCCGGCGCGTCGTTCCCTTCCGCCAACGCCGGCCGCCGTTGCCTCCCTCGCCGACCTCCGCCCGCCGCGGACTCCGCCGCTCCTCCGCCACTCCGCCGCCGTGGACCCCGCCACCTTGCCATCCCGCGGATCCGGCAAGTCCGTCAGCTCCGGCCGCCGTTCCCGTCCTTTCCGGCGAACCTCGGGCTCCGAGATCCCAGATCCAGATCCACTAGGGTTGACCCCGATTTTCTCTCTAAGTTATTTTTGCATTATTTTGTAGCACTATTCATCATGCCATATCTCTGTCACCGTAGCTCCGTTTTGAGCATGCCATATATCCAAATGTTCGTTAGGATGTTCTCTTTATTTTGTTCCATTGCACCATGATTGTTTGAGTCCATCTTGATGCCCAAATTGTTGATGCAAGAGTGCTTCATAATGTTAGTTCTTGTTTCTTAACAGATCGTGAGCATTTGTCATTTTTGCCATGATTATTGTGTGCTGCATATGAGCATGAGCTCTACATGTGTTTTGGGCTATGCCATGCCATATTTACAGAGGTGTATGCCATGTATTTTTGTGATCAATGTGGTGACTAGCACAAGCATGCAAAGTAGCTCTCGTGATGTTGCTGATTTCAGGGACTTAGAATTTCACTGTCTTTTCCCTGTTGTTATTTTTATGCCATGTATTCATGCTGCTCCAGGGTGATCCATGCTTCTTTTGAGTATCTTCAGTAAGGATGATTTTGACATATGGTTATGATCTATCCATCCATGTCCCTGTTTGCATTTATGGAGTGCCCTAGCATGACTCAATATTACTCTACTTTTGCTATAAAAAGTTCCTGGCAGATTGGTTACGTGTTAATCAATTTTGCCAAGGTTGTTGTAGTTGATCCATGCATGCTATGAGATTGTTATTGCCATGGTTAGCTTCTTGATCATGTCTTCTTGCTGGTAGTATGCTTAGCTTGTCATGCAATGCCTTGTGTTGAGTTTATAACTTTGTTTTTGCCATGTCCAGTTTTCTGCTAAGTCCGAATCTGTTAACGAAACTTGCTATGTTTACATGGGTGCCATCTTATCTTCTGATCCTTTGTGGCTTATGGTCAGTAAGGGACTTTTGTTATATGCTTTGAGTAGATTCATGCCATGCCTTGCTTTGCTATGTCATGTTCCTGTAGCATGTTGTTATCTTGCTCTAAACATTGCTTCCTGATGTTAATTTCTGGCATGTTATTTTCACTAAGTCTGAGATGCTGTTATCTTTTGCACTTTTGCCATGCTTGTTTGAACCTGCTATTGTGTGATTTAGCCGTAGCTCAGTGTTCATCTTTTGTCAAGCATCTTGAGTAGATCACTGCCATGTGCTTTGTTACTATGTTGGAGTGCATTAGCTTAGTTTCTTGTTGCATTCTAGATGGCATCGTGCTGTTAATCGCAGAATTGTGCAATTATCATTTTGCTTGCCATTTGCAAACCATGCATCCGATTCCGGTGATCTTTATATCGATTTCGACCGAAATCAACTCATCCTTCCAGCAGCGCACTTGGTTTGCCAAGTTGAGGCCTGGTTCATCTTTTCCTTCCGGAGCATGCACATGCATTGCATAGCACATCCCGCATATCATGCCATGTTTTGCATCATGTTGTTTGCGCATTGCACCGTGGTTGATTGTGGTTTCCTTTTCTTGTGTTCTTGCTTTGGGTAGAGCCGGTAGATGAGTGCGTGATCGAGGAACCCGTTGAGTACGCTTACGAGGATCAAGCTTACGTCAACTCGGAGAACTTTGCAGGCAAGATGACCATACCCTCGAAATCACTTCTATCTTTGCTTGCTAGCTGCTCGCTCTATTGCTATGCCGCGATACCTATCACTTGCTTCATCATGCCTCCCATATTGCCATGTCAAGCCGCTAACCCACTTTTCCTAGCAAACCATTGTTTGGCTATGTTACCGCTTTGCTCAACCCCTCTTATAGCGTTGCTAGTTGCAGGTGAAGATGGAGTTTGTTCCTTGTTGGAACATGATTATTGTTGGGATATCATTATTATATCTTGTTTACTTTAATGCACCTATATACTTGGTAAAGGGTGGAAGGCTCGGCCTTATGCCTGGTGTTTTGTTCCACTCTTGCCGCCCTAGTTTCCGTTATACCGATGTTATGTTCCTTGATTTTGCATTCCTTACGCGGTTGGGTGTTATGGGAACCCCTTGACAGTTCGCTTTGAATAAAACTCCTCCAGCAAGGCCCAACCTTGGTTTTACCATTTGCCTACCTACCACCATTTACCTGCCCTTGGGTTCTGCAGACTCAAGGGTCATCTTATTTTAAACCCCCCCGGGCCAGTGCTCCTTTGAGTGTTGGTCCGAACCGAGCCGCCTGCGGGGCCACCTCGGGGAAACTCGAGGTTTGGTTTTACTCGTAGCCTGTCTCATCCAGTGTTGCCCTGAGAACGAGATACGTGCGACTCCTATCGGGATTTGTCGGCACATCGGGTGGCTTTGCTGGTCTTGTTTTACCATCGTTGAAATTTCTTGTAACTGGGATTCCGAGTCTGATCGGGTCGTCCTGGGAGAAGGAATATCCTTCGTTGACCGTGAGAGCTTGTGATGGGCTAAGTTGGGACACCCCTGCAGGGTTTTGAACTTTCGAAAGCCATGCCCGTGGTTATGGGAAGATGGGAATTTGTTAATATCCGGTTGTAGAAAACCTGACACTTAACTTAATTAAAATGAATCAACAACATGTGTAGCCATGATGGTCTCTTTTCGGCGGAGTCCGGGAAGAGAACATGGTCTCGTGTTATGCTTGAACGTAAGTAGTTTTAGGATCACTTCTAGTTCACGACCGTGCTTTGTTTCTCTTCTCGCTCTCATTTGCGTAAGTTAGCCACCATATATGCTAGTGCTTGCTGCAGATCCACCTCACTACCTTTTCCTACCCATAAGCTTAAATAGTCTTGATCGCGAGGGTGTGAGATTGCTAAGTCCCCGTGACTCACAAATTACTTCCAAAACCAGATGCAGGTGTTGATGATGCCAGTCCAGGGGATGCAACCAAACTCAAGTGGGAGTTCGACGAGGATTCAGGACGTTACTATGTTTCCTTTCCAGATGATTAGTAGTGGAGCCCTGTTGGGGCGATCCGGGACCTATGCATTTGGGGTTGTCTTTATTTTGGTTCCGTAGTCGGACCTTGATTGTATTATGGATGATGTCATGCTATATTTATGTATTATATGAAGTGGCGATTGTAAGCCAGCTCTTTATCTGTTTCTTATTCAGTACATGGGATGTGTAAAGATTACCCCTCTTGCGACATGCCTACTATGCGGCTATGCCTCTAAGTCGTGCTCCGACATGTGGGAGATATAGCCGCATCGTGGGTGTTACATCCTCAACCAATGATTCTCAAACCGGAAAGCTCGGGAGTGCCAGAAGGAAATATCATAGTTTAGCAGTAGTGGGCAATGGTCTGACATCTCCGAGGAAAGTGCTTGTAGCAAGCAGTTTGGCATCAATCCCTCCCATTCCCCATTGACCAGCACCCGGTCGAGCTTTACCAAAGTTGCATTCCTCTGTTCGTTGCACCAAGTGTAGCGCCGCCCATGTAAGTATAGATCTTTTGCCTGCACCTCGTTGATGAAGTTTCGGAAAGCCGCGAGACAACGCCGATTGATTCGCTAGTTGCTTTTGTCGGCCGCCCGAGCAATCAAGTTAAAGTCGCCCACCATGGCTACCGGTGTGCCCGCCGGGAAGCCCCCCTGTAGCACAAGCCTTAGATCTTGCAGGAAGGATATTTTGTCATCAGTTCCTTGTGGTCCGTAGATGGAGATTAGTCCAACAGGCTGCCCGGCAGAGTTTGTGCCATGAGCCGCGATGAAGTGTTGGTGCACCGAAATATTGGGAAAAGTATAGTGATCGCCCTTCCAGGCCAGCAACACCCCACCCCGCGTTCCATCGGCTGGCAGGAAGGCAAACTCCAAAAATTCAGCCCCGCAACACTGTTGCACAGTTGCCGCATCCATGATAGACAACTTCGTCTCTTGCAAACACACTAAAGATACACTGTTTTGATACACTACATCCTTGACTACCTTCCTACGGGCCGGGTTGTTGAGCCCCCTTACATTCTGGATTAACCAGTTGTCTTCCATATGGAAACTATGTCGACAATGCCGCAAGAACGACGGGACTATGCCGTCACCATCACCGCGGTCCTGCACCCCTTTCCATCCCGTGCAAGGGCCGTCAGGGCGTCAATCTGCACCGTGGTCAGTGGTTTGTCGAAGCAGGTGGTGTAGGCTTTGATTCGCAGCTCCTTTGATTCTCCTCGCTCTGGACTCGCCAGCCCATGCTTGGACATGACCAGCTGTCGTGCTTGCTTCATCACGCCCCCATCTCCCTCCAGGAATAGGTTCCTCTTGCACATGAGGCGGTAACTACGTCGACTCGCTATTGCAGGTGCCCTCACCGGTCGCCTCGGGCGGCACCGGACCAGCTTTGCAGTGGGAAGGATCCCTGGCGTGATCGGCTTGGCCACCAACTCCAGGAAGCGCGCCGTTGCTTCTTCCTGGGTGATTGGCATGGTGATGTTGCCGCTGCATGTGGGGCTGATTGGCTGCATGCCCCCCATGCATGCGGGTGTGGTGAACTGCCGGTGGGGACCGCGATGCTAGAGTTGACAATATATAAATAAAAGAAGAAGATTTGTGTTGAGGTTATTTGAAAAATATCCTAAGGACATCCTCTTTGGAACCTGTCACTGACCTTACTACACTCATGTTGTACATCCACTGTACTAGGACAATACCCGTGTATTGCAATGGGACATAAATATTCTAATACGTTAGTCATGATTCATTTGCCCATACTAATGTGATTGTGTAATAAATGTTTATTAATTCCTGCCTGGGATTGTGCGAATAAATGTTTATCAAATCTTGCATGTGATTGTCTAAATAAATGTTTATCAAATCTTGTCATTGTGTAATTAAATGTTTGGTACTCCTGAGTAAAATTAGGTGGAATTGATGTAGAAGGTAAGTAAATTAAGCCGATTAATTAGAATACATGGTAGGTGCGAAAATAGAGTTTGGGGGGACTAAAAAACCGATCGGGAGAAAAAAACTGTGATGTGATGTTTTTTCTTAAAAACATCAACAACTTTATTAATTAGAAACAATGGTTACATCGTCTAAAAGAACGGGTAGACTATTTCCCATAGGCTCCTCGAACCAATTCTTTGTGACCAAACTTTTTGCTAATCTAGCAAGCTCATGAGCTACTTTATTCTCTTCCCTATTATAATGTTCAAAACTAGTAAGAGGAAAATCACAAGCCATAAAATAGCAATCATCGAAAACTGTCGCCGCTCCTCCTGCAGAATGTCCTCCATTGTTCATTGTGTCAATGACTTCCATGTTGTCAGAATTAATAACGAGATGATTGCAGCCCACCTTTTGTGCCAGCAACAAGCCAAACCACGCTTCGCTGTCAGAACATCCGCACACCAATGCATCTTCCAATTTCCTCTAACCATGAAATTCCCTTTGTCATTCCTGAGAACAGCTTAGCAGATCCCATAGGAGGTCTACTACACGCTCTATTTTCCCTCTTTGCACTACATGAATGGGTATTTACATAGTTTACCGTCATGGCACGAATCCCCATCGAGATTTGGTACGCCTCTTGAGACTTTCCCTTATGAAACAACTTATGTCTATTCCACCATAAATACAACACATTTATCGCGATAAGCTCCCGTGCGTTCTATAGATGCAATATAGATAGTTCCTGATCTGGCATGAGGAGTAAGAATTCAATGACTACCTCTCCAACATGGTCAACAACACAAGCTTTTTTAACCACATCATACATGCCAACTTGTCCCACACCTCTTTAGCCTTCTAGCACCGAAATAACACATGTTTTGTATTCTCTAGCCCATTTGACCATGATTGGTAAATAGGCGAAAATTTATTGTGTCTATTGACAAGCATAATAGGACAACGTCACATGTAACGTATGCCAGATAAATATTTTTACCTTCACCGGACAAGCTAATGTCCAAATCTTACCCCAAATAGGATTGACTCTACTTCTGCCCATACCATTTGTGTATTACAATTTCCTCCCATGTTATTTACTTCATCCCTCCAAATATGTTGATCGAACGGTGAACAAACCATTTTTGTGTAGCTCCAAGTAATGAAATCTAGCATATTATGCATAGGGAGAGGGATCGCCAGGACTCGTTGGGCATCAATTGACCATAATGTTTGTCTCACCAAATTTTCATCCCAAACATTCATCACTGGATCAATAAGATCAAAAACTTTTGACATAAGATGCCCTCGTCTAGGAGTAATAATTTTCCTATTTTCACAATTGGGTTCCAATTAGCATCTCTCCATATATCAATATTTTGTTCTTTTCCTACTTGCCATATGTAACCATTTCCAACAGAGTCCATTCCCTCCATAATGCTTTGCCAAGTGAAAGAGGAGCCCTTTTTTTAAACTTGCGTTCATTAGATCACCCTCAGGGAAATACTTGGCTCTTAAGATTGTGGCACATAACGAATCAGGATTATCAAGGAGACGACAAGCTTGTTTGGCTAACAATGCCGGATAAAAATAATGTACATCTCAAAAGCCCATTCCTCCTTGATCTTTTGGAACACACATCTTCCATCACGCCATCCAATGCATCATTTTTTGGTTGTCCTCATCGCGCCACCAAAAATGCGACATTGCATCAATAATTTCTTTGCATTTTTTAGGAATTTTAAAGACGGACATGGTATAAGTTGGAATAGCTAGAACAACAGATTTGAGCAAAATTTCCTTTCCTCCAGCAGACAACAATTTTTCTTTCCATCCACTAATTTCATAATAATTCGATGGATTAGGAACTGAAAACAATCCCTATTGTCCATACACACTTTGGCTGACAAACCCAAATATTTGTCATCGAGTGCTTCAGTCATAAAAATCAAAATTGTACAAATTTGCACCTTGTCTTCCACTTCTGTATTGGGGCTTAAAAATACGCTAGTTTTTCTACACTCACCAATTGTGAGGCGGCACAATAAGAATTCAGAACTGATCTCAGAGCCTCCGCATTTATGGCATTTGCTTGCATAAGGATCAAATAATCATCGGCAAAGAGAAGATTGGAAATTGTAGGGGCTTCTCTGCTGACCTTAATACCATAAATACTACCCATCTCCTCTATGTTTTCTAATAGGGCAGTTAGGGCATCTCCAAGGCGGACCTGAAAACCTCCTGCAACCATCCAGACCACATTGTTCAGACCGTGGAAGCCATCCAAACCGGCACTATATTAGTCCACGGAGCGGTCCGGACGCGATTTCTCCCGCAAACCGGAGACAAAAGTGGGGAAGGTTTGCAGGAGTACAGACCGCTCCCAAGCCCGCTTCTGACCACCCTTGCCCACCAAAAACAAACCATCCTCCTGTCCCGCGCTTTCCATCCCACGCCTCGCGTCGCTTGCCGCACCGCATTCATGCCACCCCAGAGCTTGCAGCGGCCGACATTGATGACGTGATTTGACCGGACGGGGAGGCGCCGCAGATGAAAGCGACCTCTCAAGTGTCGCCCTTGCTTTAATGCGGGTGCTGCATCCCGAGAAACCAACTTCGGCAGCTGCGCCGCATTGAAGCGGGCTGATTGCCCCTCCGCCTGCCCTGGTCGTGGCTACTTAAGCCACACTCTGGCGTCGTCCAGATCCGCACCCTCCAGAGCATCGCACCGTCCTCCTCCCCCTCTCCGAGCCTAGCAGCGATGTCGAAGTCCTGGTTCTCTGCGCTGGCATGCGGCACCGGTGGAAATTCGTCGTCAGGAGGATCATGGCGGCGGCGCCCTCGCTCACCTGGAACATTCGCATCCACGATGGTGGGCTCCTCCGGCGACGAGGAGGACTAGCCATGGCAACGGCCACGTCTACTCTCGGAGGTGGCTCCGACGGAGGAAGAATTCGTCCGTAAGATGGAGATCATGATGGAGTGCTCGCTTCGTCAGTTGGGTCCGGCGCCACCTTCGCCGGTGCATGTGAAGGAGGAGCCACCGGTCCCGTCGTGGGTCCATATTAAACGGGAGACGATATCCCCACTCTGGCAGGTGAAGGATGAGCCGACATCCCCACGCCGGCAGGTGAAGGACGAGCCAACGTCCCCGCCACGGAACCCTGGCCTCCACATCGGCGGCCGCATGAAGCAAGAGTCGGCATCCCCCCAGCGCCTCCGCCATGCGAAGGAGGAGCTGCACAGCTGCTATGCGGGGATTGACAAGCCCTTATCACCACCATGGCGCCAACGCCACGTGAAGGAGCCGCAGCCCGCGATCGCCAAGGTGCGTGGCCGCATCCTCCACTATCTCGGAGGCAGTGGTTACAGCGGTGCCTCCACTCTCTTGCCATGGTATCCAAGGCAGAGTGCGTAGCGCGGTGGTAGGCGAGTGGATCTACAACGACCCGGACCTCCCGCCTCCCCGCGACGCTGCACCGCCGCCTCGCATCACCGCCACGCCGCTAGCCGTCGCCCCACCGCCGCTACCACGCCACCCCGCTCGCCGGAGTTACCGCCGCCGCCGCTGCCGGTTTATTTTTGCAAACTGGTATAACCGCTAAACCGGCCTAGTTTTTTTTATTTAGTTTGGTTTACTTTTTTTGATCGGTTTATTTATTAGGTTAAATTAATTAGTGAGCATTCGCTCGTTCGGTTCTATTAACGAACGAATTCGTTCGTTAGTCTCTGTTAGCAGACGTTCGTTCGTTAGATTTTTCTTTTTAGTTTAATTTTCAGCGATGGACCTATCTGTAATTATTTTGGTTGAAGTTTAGTCCCTGATCTTTAAACCCTCACTACTTTTTGCTCGTGTATCCAAATCCAATGAAACCAACGCCAAAATCTTTGTCTTATTCCCCTCTGTCCAGATAAACAACTTGAACATGTGTTTGGAAGTTTAAAATTTGGTTTCAAGTATATTTGAATTTGAACTTCTTTTGATTGTAGTTTGTGTTTTGTAACTCCGATTCGATTGATTCTTTTTGCATATCGAAGCTCTTCACTTGAACTTTCTGTTTAGATCTTTTCTCTTGGTTTTACCTTTGCATATTATGCTTGAGTTCTTATGTTTGCTATTGTTTGTTCACGATAGAGTTTCCGGAGTGCGAGGCTTGCTACTACGAATCTCTAGGGTTTTCCGATCGTCAGCAAGGCAAGTAACACTTTGATCATATCCCTTTTATTACCCAGTTATTAGGCATTAGTTTCAACCCTAAAACATTGCATGAGTAGGATTTGATAACATGTGGGTGTTGGGAAGTAGTTGATGAGGTAGGAACCTATTGTCTTTTATCAAACCCCGGGTACTATACATTATGCTCATACTATTTTGCTATGCTCGTAGACGTGGGTTGGTATGTGAGATTCATGAAAGATGTGAGAGTTATTTATAACTAAGGGAAACTTAAGGTGGTTACTTTAATACACATCTAGGTGGATTAGTTGTGGGCACCTGGGGATATACCAGTGTTGTCCTAGGAGATCCCGGGGTACCCGTGTGATCCTCCTATGGAATGCCACCCAGGCTCAAAGGGATCATAAGATTATTCATGCTAGAAACTTCCGTGTGCATCCACAAGCCATTATGGGCTCTGGCATAGTCGAGTAAGTTGTGGGAATCCTTTCCATGATGGGCTAGCAGATGTAGGGGATTGTAGGTGTACCGGCCTATCTATCGGTTAAGGGGACCTCTTCGGAAAGACTGTGTCTTGGTCATCCGTTTCTCAAACATCATGCAGTGCGAGAAATACAATGGAGGAGATCGAGTCTTGTGGGGAAAAGTGCGCAAACCTCTGCAGAGTGTATAAACTAATCATGGTTAGCCGTGTCCCCGGTTATGGACATCTTGAGTATCTGGTAGTTGAATTATCGTTTTGATCTTATCACTTTACTTAATGATTTTTTGGGTTATTAATGTTAATTTGGGATTGAGTTGGGGGTACCTTCTCAATAATGTCATCAAACTTTATACTTAAATAAAATATAATCCTTTGATGTAGGAAAAAATTTAGCTTTATGCAAATGATAACCATAGAGCCTTCACCAGCCCAATATGCATGTAGTGATAGCTGTTATTTGTTCATTGCTCTATGGTGTTATCTTGCCAGCATATTCCATGTGCTGACCTACACGGCTGCAACGTATCATGTTGCAGAGTTTTTAGACGAAGAGTAAGGTGCGATAGGTCGTTGTCATGCACTCAGTTTTGTCATGGAGTTGTATGGACTCAATTATCTGCGAAGCTTCCACAATTATCTTATTTAGATGGCCTTCAGCCATATTATTGTAATAAGTACTCTATTTGAGACACTCGTTTTTTTTGACTGGGAACTGTAGGAAAAAAAACCATAGCATATCAAAACTTTATTAAAAAAGAATGCAGATACAAAGGGGGATTACAAGGGGTAATCGGACTAATCTAGAGAGTAAGAGAATAAAAAGAGAAGATTACAAAACAGGGGCCTCAAGGAGGCAGAAATGAGACCCATCTGAGGAGGTCATCCTTCTAGGCAGCTTTCACTCTATATTGCATCAAGCTAATATCATGAATGAATGCACTTCTCCATTTATGAAACCTAGCTCTCTCATGCCTGAACACTTTGGCATTCCTGATGATCCATATATTCCAGCATGCAATAAATACCACTTCAGTGAAAAAGGGCTTCCCAAAGCTCCTTCTAGCATTGATAACCAAATCAGCCATGGAGTCACCAGATGACGAATCAACTTGCAAATAGTTCCAGACTCTGACGCTGAAGTTGCAATTGAAGAACAGATGATCTCTTGTTTCCCTAGCCTGGAAAGGACATAGAACACAATTGACTCCATCCTCCAGATGCCAATGCCCCCTTTCCACCATGTCCTTAGTGTTTAATCTGTCCATAATGAGCATCCAAGCAAAACCCTTGATTTTCATTGTACAAGAGGACTTCCAGATCCAATTGGTCAATGGGTTAAAGGACTCTGATGCAAAAGTATGGGAGTAAAACATCTTTGGCTTGTATCCCTTGGTAGTGCCATGCCAAAACCAGACATCCTTGGACCCAGGTGCTCTATTGTGGCCGTCCATCAGAGACTGGAGAGTGGCTAGGTCCTCAAAAGCTTGGCTAGACAAAGGAAGATGGAAGTGCTGGAACACGTCTTGTGAGTCAAAAACTCTTTAATAGTGATCCAGGGGTCCTTAACATATGAAAATAGCTGGGAGAATCTATATTGAAGGTTAGAAACCCGTTGATCAAGCTGCCAGTTGTCTGACCACATGAGGGCAGTGTCACCTTCATTTATCTGCACCCAAGCGCACTCTGAAGCTTTGCATGATCTGGCATATATCTTTCCACCGGAAAGAGCCACAATCAGTAGTTCCCTGAGGCACTCTGCCATGATAGTAAGAGTCCCAGATTAAAGACACCCAGGGAAGGTCTTTCTTATTGAGGAAGTTATTTGCATGTTTGAGGAGTAGAGCTACATTCTGAACACCAAGGTTGAGAATACCAAGATCCCCCTTGTTTTTTGGCCTATAAATAAGGTCCCAAGCAGCAAGTGAAGGAGCAAGCTCACCCCTATGTTTCCTCCAGAGGCATTGCCTCTGAATTCTCTCTAGTTGTTTCAAAATTCCAGTAGGAACATCCAAACTGCAAAGAAAAAAATGGGCATAGAAGACAATGCAGAGTTTAAGAACTGCAGTCTTTCTCCTTGATTTAAAAAAGAGGAGCTAGATATCATTCTCCTCTCCATGCAGTCCACCAATGGCATAAAATCAACCATTTTTGGCCTTGTAGTTCCCACAGGCAACCCAAGGTAAGTAAAAGGCATTTTTCCAATCCGACACCCAAAAGCAGTAGCTAATTCAGTCATCATAGCAGAATCCACATTGATTGGTATAATAAATGATTTGTGGTAGTTCACATCAAGACCAGTGGACACAGAGAAGGCCTTCAGCATATCCTTCAGAGCTACAAGTTGATCCTTGTCAGCAGGCAAAATAAACAGTATGTCATCAGCATACTGAATCACAGGGTAATCTTGGTCATGACAAGGTATAGGAAGGTGAAGGATGCCTCTTCTAAACATGTCATTAATGATAGTCTGTAAAAGATCAGCAACAAGGACAAAAAGGAGGGGGAGACTGGATCACCCCGTCTGACACCCTTTTTGCAGATGAACTTCCTACCAGGAACTCCATTAAGCAGAACAGATGAGGTACCTGTGGATAATAGCTACTTCATCCAAAGAATCCACTTCTCATTGAAGCCCTTACATCTCAAAATTTGCACTATAGCCTCATGCTAAAGGGAATCAAAAGCCTTCTCAAAATCCAGTTTAAGTATTACAATTGGTCTCTTTGACTGATGACACTGGTGCAAATACTCAAAAGTCCATCCAATGCAATCCTGAATTGTTCTACTTTTCATGAAACCATACTGGTTCTTGTGAACACACTGCATAATCACCTCTTGAAACCTATTTGATGCCATCTTAGATGGGAATTTAAGACCCATTCCAGTTAAAGAGATAGGCCTAAAATCACCCACCTCTTCAGGTGATAGCTTTTTAGCCACCAGAGTGATGTATGCGTCATTAATATTTTCTAGCTGAGCAGAACCATCAAAGAAAGCCTGGGCCAGCTCATAAAAATCCTTAGAAATTATGTGCCAGCACTTCTTAAAGAAGAAACCATTAAACCCATCTGGACCTGGGGCTTTATCCACAGGCATATGCTTAACAACATTATCCATTTCCTCTTTCTCAAAAGGCTTAGTTAGAATATCTAAACCCTCTACTGGATTTGAGACACTCGTTGTAATAAGTGTGTGATTGAACTCTGCAATAAATCCTCGAGTACTGTGTGTGTCAGCAATACCGATCCAGGGATGACACTTAAGCACAGACACTACGGTCCATTGGGATCGGGTCGCTACAGGTATTTTTGTATTTTTGGTTTAATAGGTCTGAAAATAAATGCAATGGGAAAGTAGATCACAAAGGCAAATATATGAGAAAGAGACCCGAGGGTCATAGGTTTCACTAGTGGCTTCTCTCGAGAAAAATAGAAAACGGTGGGTGAACAAATTACTGTTGGGCAATTGATAGAACTTCAAATAGTCATGACAATATCCAGGCAATGATCATTACATAGGTATCACATCCAAGATTAGTAGAATGACTCCTACATGCATCTACTACTATTACTCCACACATCGACCGCTATCCAACATTTTTTAGAAAAGGAGGAGGACCCCCGGCCTCTGCATCTTGGCGATGCATGCGGCCACTTTATTAATTATTCTCACAAGACCTTACAAAGTCATACAACAGTAAGACTAAAGGCACCGTCTAATCAACAACTGTCGCTACTCCTATCCAATTGATGAAGGGGCACTAATAGCCTGAGCCTAATACCAAATAGACATCGCAGCCAAACCTAAACATCTAAGACATGAGGTCCCAACCGGGACGCCTGCCGGGTATGGGGCACCTACCAGTCCGGCGCACTCCTCAACCAGGATGTCTGCCGGGTATGAGGCCGCCGCAGCCGCCTGCCACCAATCCATCTTTAGAGCTGTACTGATGCATCTACCATGCCAGGTCCCTCTGCCATCGATGCCACCACGACGCCAGACAGCGTCGTCCTCCTGCGCGAGTCCAGCCTCGCACATCGAACTCCGAATCTGCACTACGCCACGGAGTCAAGATCCGTCGCCATCAATGTGTATGGTGAAGCACCGCTCCACCAAAGATGTCGTACGTGGTCCTACGAAGCCGAGTGCACCTCCAAGAATGCCGCCCCCAAGGGGGTAATGGCACATGCTTGCCGCTGACATCCGATCAGCTGCTCTAGGGTTTCCTCCGGAGGTATTGAGTGGAGTTGGGAGTTTCACCTCGATGATGCCTTCATGAAGGAAATGATGATAGGGGCATCATCATCATCGGCTCCCGCCATGGACCAAAAACCAGGTTTTCACCCGGATCCATCCCAAGAAATCCACTCGACAACCCGTGCACCATCTCAACTGCCTTCAAAGCCCCAGATCCAGCCGCCTAGATCTGGTGACCAACTGCAACAATAGTGCCACCGTAGGATCCCTGGCGCACCGGCCACTGCCTAAGTGTGCCACCACTGGAGCCTAGGAGGAGGGCTCTCACCCTGCCTCGCCAAGCCACAAGAGCCGCCGAGATGGATCCCGCGCGCTCGTCACCGTCTTTGATCCGAACCAATCCATAGCAGATCACCTTCACGGATCCGCCTTGGACAGGGACTGCACCACGCCATGCCACCGTAGGAGGCCCTAGCTTCACCAGCCGCCACCCTCCAGGGCCGCCGCCTCGGGATCCAGACAGAACATCGCCGCTGCCACCGGCCATGTTCCGCCGCTGCCGACCGGCCAAGCCGCCAGCCACTGTGACCTCTGCCGCCATGACCAAGCACGTCCACCGATCAGCCGGCACCATCAGATCTTCCACGAAGCCCTCCGCTTCGCCGCCTCCTCCCATCACCACTGTCGGCGTCCTGGGAATGGGGGTCCCCAGACTTGCCTGCCTGCGGCCCGCGGCGTGGCTGAGCCTGCAGGCCGTATGGCCCATCTTCACCAGCAAAGCATCCAAGACCCTCACGATGCGGATGATGCAAGACCTCCTCGGGAGTAGCCTAGCTAGGCAGGCTCACGAGGAGCGGAGATATCAAGGCGGGGCAAACCTCACGAGACCCTCTTGACGTGAGCCATGACGCACGACACCAGGTGGGTGCCAGGCGGGCGCCAGCGTGCGCAACGTCCTTGTTTCCTCTTTGGTGCTAAGGAGGACAGCACAGGCGAAGAGTACCGAGGCATCAGACAAAGGTTGGTATATTGGTGCAATGAGACCAAGACCAGGAGGACGACAAGACGGAGGTCATCGTGGAGCCCAAGACGGTGTCACCACCAGAGCCTTTCATAGGCAGAGACCATCTTTTGTCAGGATAGCTTGTACTAGCTGTCCCCCTTCGAATTAGCCCGCCATTGTTGGCTCCCTTCCCGCTCAATATTTGGGAAGAGGACCAAGGCCTATATAAGTAGAGCTAGCCACCGTAGTAGAGGCATCTCATCTTAACTTGATCCAACCCGACCGAGAGCCTACTCACAAGAACACCTCAACCTCAGGAGGCTGTTCTTCCCTTGTACTGTTCATCATCAGCCCTAGAGGCAATCCACCACCACCACACTGGAGTAGGGTATTACACCACAACGGTGGCCCGAACCAGTATAAATCTTGTGTCTTCCTATGTTGCGAGTTTGTCGAGTTCGTTCACGAGATCTTAGTGAGCTAGGGCATCGATTGGTGGGAAGGAAAGGCTTCGCGCGCACCCCAGTGTTCGAACCTTAAGGGTTTGCCGGAACCCCACATCCGACATTTGGCGCACCAGGTAGGGGTGCGCGTAGCCTCCCTTCCATCAGTCCGTCGCTCCGTTGTTTCCATGGCGGACGCTCGTCGTGCTCGAGCTGAGCGTCGGGCTGCCCTCACCGACCACGTCGCTCAGACGGCTCCCGTCGGCGGGCCACATCACCGTTCTCCGTCCCCCGCCGCCAACGCTGCCACCGGCCCGGCGGGGAACGAGCAGCAGGTGTCTTTGTTGCATCCTTCGGTGCGGCGGGACGGCCTCACTGCCACTCCATCGCCGACCCCTGCCGGTTCTTTGTCTCACGCGCATCGCGCTCCCATAGAGGCATGGGCTGCGCTCCTCGCAGTGAACGAGCTCCTGCGCTACCGCCCCATCGATGACCTCTGCGAGGAGTGGCTCGAACGCGTCGCCGACCTCGTCCACGCCGCGGGGGGCTCTCCGGCGCTGTCCCACTCTCTGCGTCCCCCTCAACTAGCCGCGGGCGACGGGGCTCATGGTGCTCCTCCACCACCTCAGCCCCAAGACGTCGCCTTGGCACCAAGGCGCGCGGCTCCACGACGTGATCCACCGCGCCCGGCGCCCGCACGCGAAGAAAGAAGCTGCCAAGAAATTCCGCGGCCATGAGAAGCCGCACCTGCACACCCCGCGCCACCTTGTCAAGACCGCGCACCGCCCACAGCAATGCAGCGCGGGCCTTGTGAAGACCAAGCTCCACCTTCAAGGCGGGCCCCAGCAACCACGGCTGGCTGCCGCGCCTTCACTCCCGAGCTGCGTAGCGTCGCCTGGCCGGGCAAGTTCAAGCCGGATCTGCCTCCATGCTACGACGGGACCGCTGACCCCACGGAGTTCCTGCAGCTCTATGAGATGAGCATCGAAGCGGCCAACGGCGACGAAAAGGTTATGGCGAACTGGTTTCCCATGGCTCTCAAGGATGGAGCTCGCTCCTGGCTCCTGAACCTGCAGCACGGCTCGATCTCCTCCTGGGACGAGATGCGCGACCGTTTCATCGCCAACTTCCAGGGCACTCGCGACCGCCCCCCAGCCGCGGGTGATTTACGCCGCATCAGGCAGCAGCCAGGAGAGACCCTCCAGAAGTACATCCATCGCTTCAACAACACTTGCCTCAAGATCCCCAAGGTCACGGACGAGGCCATCATCTTCGCGTTCTCCAACGGCATCCGTGATGTCAAGATGAAGGAAGAGCTCGCCATCCACGAGGAGCTCTGCACATCTCAGGAGCTGTTCAACCTGGTGAACAGGTGCGCAAGAGCTGAGGAGGGGCGCTTCTCTCTCCTTGAGCCGCCAGCCATGGGCGCAGAGGAGAAGAAGGCCAAGGCCAAGGACGTGAAGCACAAGGACATAGCTGTGCTCGCAGCGGAGCCCGACATCAAGCGAGGCAGAGATTAGCCCGAGACATCCAAGAACGGCCGACCATTCTGCACCTTCCACAACCTGGACACCCACAATACCAGTGACTGTCAAGAGCTCAGAGCCATACGAGAAGGACGCTACGGTCGATGTCCGAGCGCAACGACCGGGGCTACGGCCATGGAGGAGGACGTGGAGGCGGATGTTGGGGCGACCGTGGCCCGCGCCAAGAGTGGCGCGACCGGCCTCGTGAGGACCGCTCGCAGGACCAACCTCGCGAGGGTGCCTGGAGGGACCCGCCTCATGAGGATCGCCCCCAGGGCAACACCGGTCTTCCCCCGCTGCCGCCACCAAGAAGGAACGACGACCACCGCTAGGACAAGGGGGCTGGGGGCTTCCAGGAGCCGCGCGCGATCGCCTGCATTTTGGGCGGCTCCCAGGCCCCAGCCTCCCAGCGCGTCTTCAAGCAGTTTGCTCGCGAGGTGAACGCGGCGCTTCCCAAGCTTGAGGCCACGCGCCCGCTCAAGTGGTCCCAATGCACCATCACTTTCAACTCGGTGGATCAACTCAAGTGCGCAGCCACCGCTAGCACCCTCCCTATGTTGTGTTCCCCAGTCATCAGCAATGTGCAGGTCACCAAGACCCTCATTGACGGCGGCGCAGGGCTCAACATCCTGTCCATCGCCACCTTCGACAACCTCCAAGTGCCATATGAGCAGCTCCAGCCCACCAAGCCTTTCTCAAGAGTGACCGACGGCTCCACCATGCCGATAGGGCAGATCCGCCTGCCTATCACCTTCGGGGAGCGCAAGAACTACCGCACCGAGCTCATCGACTTCGACGTTGGGCACATCCGCCTGCCGTACAATGCCATCCTCAAGTATCCAGCCCTGGCCAGGTTCATGGCAGTCACTCATCATGGCTACAACATTCTCAAGATGCCAGGAAGCGGAGGAATCATCACGGTTCTGTGTGAAGAGAGGGATGCGGTGTGCTCCCTCGAGCGTGCCTTTCAAGCTGCATCAATCGACGACCCTGACAACAGAAATGAGGGCCCTCTGGAGACCATCCCCAAGAAGAAGCAGTCGCGCCGCGCAGGACCTCAGGAGGACGGCGTCGCGGCAGAAGCCATGTCAGGACCAGTGCCCGCTCTAGGCGCCTCCCTCAGTCACATAGGAAGGCACGCCCGGCGCCCTCCTCAGGCAGGGCTCGGGGGCTCTCTTCTGGAGGGCCTGGGACCTTGCCAACCTCACGAGGGAGGTGCTTGGGCACCACTTGGAGGCGTGCTTCACGGCACGCGACCCTGAGGAGAGCACAGGGCAAGGAGTGCCCACCACCCAGGAGTTCGTCACCAAGACCACCCAGGAACTGCAAGAAGCAAGAGCCATGCGTGGCGATGGCTGCCCACAAGGCGCAGCTCCGCATCCTGGCAAGGATGCTGGACTGCGCGTCTGCATCGACGTCCCAGGGCTCAACAGGGCCGCATCTCAGGAGCGTTTCTGGCCTTCGCATGTGGGCCGTTGTGAGGGCCCGCTGCACAACTACGTTCGTATGCCCTTTGGCTTGCCAAGCGTGGCGTCAGCCTATCAGTGCAACATGCAACGTGTCCTAGCGGTTTAGGAAGCCAGGTACCACGCCGTTCTGGAGGAGATGGAGACAGTCTTCAGGGAACCTCCCGAGCCCCCAGAGCCTCCCGAGGCTCAGGGTTCTGGCGGCTCATGAGGAGTCATTTCTCCAGCGCACGCCTTCAGTTGCACCAACTCTGCTTCATCTACAGAACCAGGTGACATCGTCCAAGCTCGTTTAGCTAGGAGCGCCCCACGGGCTGCATTATTCCCAGGCCGCGTGGGTCCGTCCCTGCGGCATGTATCCCTTTTGCTTATGTCTTCAGCTTACCTTGTTGGGGGCGCCCCTCGGGCTGCATCATCCCCAAGCCGCTCGGGACGGACCCGGTGGCATGTATCTTCCTGCATTTATCCAAGCTGATCTGCTCTCCATGCCTAACCTGCCAACTGATATCACCTGCTCGATCATCGTCCCCCCGGGGCCTCCACACAGGCACGGCGCTGGTGCATGGGTCCGTCCCTGCCATGCTGACAAATCTGAGCGGCCGAGCTCTGGCTCGCGGCACGCCCCGCGCACGTCACCTCACCAGACCCTCAGTGCCTTCTCCTCATCCAGAGCAACCAGAGGCAGGCTGACAGCTGTAACAGCAAACCGTGTTTCTTCTTGTGCCAGTTCACAGGGATCCCGTGGGAAGGATAGCAGGCGGCACCGCGAGTCTCCTTTTCTCTCGTGCAATTCGCTTGCGCGTTAAAAGGGGGGCTCCTGAGCATCGCGACTCAGGAGCTCTTACTGGCTCTCTAGCCCTCACCCCTGGCCTTGACCACGGCATCGCGACCTGGCATACCAATGGCGGCTGAGCTCGCTCGAGGGCTGGGGCCTGAGGACGTAGAGCACTAAGGAGAGCATGAGGGGAGGGGAACTCGTATGGGCTAGCCTAGCTAAGCTGCACGAGTAGGCGCGCAGCCCTAGCGCAATGCTAGGAGTCGCCACGAGATCAACGAGATAAGTCCCGCACTCGGATTGGCTAAATGTTTGGGCCTAATGGTCACTCACGCCTTGCCGCAGCCCCGTTGCGGCCACGTCAACTCCCTTTCTCGCCTTACCATGCCTGCTTGAGTGCTAAGGGGGACCTCCTGAGCATCGCGCCTCAGGGGCTCTTACTGGATCTCGGGCCGCACACCTCCTGGCCTTGACCACAGCACGCGACCTGGCATACCAGTGACGGCTGTAGCCTGCCTGGGGACCGGGACCTGTCGGCGTAGAGCAACAAGCTAAGCGAGAAAAGAAAGGGGGACCGAGCCTTAACGGGACATGCGTTCACCAAATTCTCATAATAAGGAAGATAAGCACAAAGGACATTACGGATAATTCATGCCCCAACAGGGTAATTCATGATTCATTGCAGGAAACAAAAGCCGATACTAAGGGGAATCTTATCTACATCCTCCCGTGGTGGATGCCATCATCAACAGTGGGCCACGAGAGGCCAGCGCCAACCCCATCCAGATCAGCAGCGGCGACAGCTGGATGTCGCAGCTCTTCCCTGAGCGCGGCGAGAGCTCGGTGGCACGTAACTATCATCGCTCGTCTCCGGAGTCTCATAGAGCTCAAGAGAGCTGCTGTACTCCCAAGGGCTACCGCTGCTGGAGTGGTCGCGAGCAGGGCGCGCATCAGCCTCGCGCTCCTCTCCGGAGCAGCACTCCAGGCGGCGGCCCTAGGCATCGAAGACCTTGAGGAAGAGCGTGGATACGCCATCGTACTCGAAGTGGATCGCAAGGGCGCCCCTCGCACGACAGACCTGCGCGATCTCGCCCCAGCCGCGCGTCATTAAGATCTTGCCGGTGGGGACCGCTTTGATCTCTGCTCCAGTCGTCGGAGCGCTGCAGTCGGCGTGCTGCAGCCAGAGCTTGAGAGGCCCCCTCGGCGGCATCACGTCGGAGAAGAACCGCGGGAAGCGGATCCAGGAGATCGGAGGCATCGACGCCCACAACACCAACTCGCGCGAGGAGTCCGCGGCGTGAACTCCAGGGGCGACGGCGCAAGTCGTCGAGGCGCGGCGGCCCTGGATGCGGCATGGGTGGCGCTGCTCGTCACTCCATTCTCCCGAGCCCTCGGCTTGGGCGTACAAGGGCAGCGGGTACCCCAGAGGAGGCCGCTCGCACCAAGGCCTCGACACCACTTGCATCGTCGCCTCATGACGGTGATGAATCGACCTCTTCTTTGGTGGAAGAGGCCCCGGATCATCGCGGGGAGCCTTTCCTTTCTCTTCAGTAGAAAACTTTCTGATGGCGCCATTGTTGTTGGCAGTGGAGCAAGGAGGAAGAAGCAAGCAAGGAAGGAAGATATGGGTAACGGGGGCTCCGCCCCCTCCCTATTTATAGCAAGAGAAGGCCAACCGGCATCTCCCACGATTGCATGTAATGATGGTTTTCCTTGCATGTCGCAGGTACTTGTCAAGTCATGCAGTTGCCAAGGCAGCATGGGGAAGCGGAGACGCCCACGTCCAATCAACCGCCATGCGTCAATCGAGGCCACAGGCTTTTGGGGCCAACAGTGCTACGAACTTGGCCCTTGGCTTCGCTGTGAAGCTAAGCCCGAGCGCACCTTGGGCCCGGGGGCTACTTTCGGCATCCTGGGAACGGGGGTCCCCAGACTTGCCTACCTGTGGCCCGTGGCGTGGCTGAGCCTGCAGGCCGTACAACCCATCTTCACCAGCAAAGCATCCAAGACCCTCGCGAGGGTCCAAGCCTCGCGAGGCGGACAATGCAAGACCTCCTCGGGAGTAGCCTAGCTAGGCAAGGTCACGTGGAGCAGAGATATCAAGGCGGGGCAAACCTCACGAGACCCTCATGACGTGAGCCATGATGCACGACACTAGGCGGGCGCCAACGCGCGCAGCGTCCTTGTTTCCTCTTTGGTGCTAAGGAGGCCAGTGCAAGCGAAGAGTACCAAGACATCAGGCAAAGGTTGATATATTGGTGCAACGAGACCAAGACCAGGAGGACGGCAAGAAGGAGGTCATCGTGGAGCCCAAGACGGCGTCACCACCAGAGCCTTTCACAGGCGCAGAACACCTTTTGTCAGGATAGCTTGTACTAGCTGTCCCCCTTCGAATTAGCCCACCATTGTTGGCTCCCTTCCTGCTCGATATTTGGGAAGAGGACCAGGGCCTATATAAGTAGAGCTAGCCACCATAGTAGAGGCATCTCATCTTAGCTTGATCCAACCCGATCGAGAGCCTACTCACAAGAACACCTCAACCTCAGGAGGCTGTTCTTCCCTTGTACTGTTCATCATCAACCCTAGAGGCAATCCACCACCACCACACTGGAGTAGGGTATTACACCACAACGGTGGCCCGAACCAGTATAAATCTTGTGTCTTCCTGTGTTGCGAGTTCGTCGAGTTCGTCCACGAGATCTTAGTGAGCTAGGGCGTTGATTGGTGGGAAGGAAAGGCTTCGCGCGCACCCTAGTGTTCGAACCTTAAGGGTTTGCCGGAACCCCACATCCGACAACCACGCCGCCAAGGCACCGTCGACGGCAAGATCGGCCGCGCCGCCGCGGCGATGGCTCAGATCGGGGAGGAGGGCCCCTACGCCATGGGTGGCCCGCCTCACCCGAAGGAACGTAGGAGGGAAGGGGGCCTCCGCCGCTGCCGTCAGCCGCCCGGGGCTTTGCCTGGCGGCCTCCTCCAACGGAGGTGGAGGGGAGGGGATGGAGGGGTTGGGAGCCCGATGGCGGCGGGGCTAGGGTTCGGCCCGAGCCGCCCTAGCGGGGGGCGACACAGGGGGGGGGGTAGAGTCCCTCATATCAACCTCTATCCAGCATGCATCTAGTGTATTTAGTTCATGGAGAAACGGAGTAATGCAATAAGAACGATGACATTATGTAGACAAGATCTATCTTTGTAGAGATAGACCCCATCGTTTTATCCTTAGTAGTAATGATACATATGTGTCAGTTCCCCTTCTGTCACTGGGATCAAGCACCGTAAGATCGAACCCACTACAAAGCACCTCTCCCATTGCAAGATAAATAGATCAAGTTGGCCAAACAAAACCCAAATATCGGAGAAGAAATACAAGGCTATAAGCAATCATGCATATAAGAGATCAAAGAAACTAAAATAACTTTCATGGATATGAAAAGATAGATCTGATCATAAACTCAAAGTTCATTGATCCCAACAAACACACCGCAAAAGAGTTACATCATATGGATCTCCAAGAGACCATTGTATTGAGAATTCAGAGAGAGGGATAGGAAGCTATCTAGCTAGTAACTACGGACCCGTAGGCCCACAAAGAACTACTCACGCATCATCGGAGAGGCACCAATGGAGGTGGTGAACCCCATCCGAGATGGTGTCTACATTGGATCTGGTGGTTCCGGACTTTGCGGCGGCTGGATCAATATTTTGTCAACTCCCCTAGGGTTTTGGGAATATTGGGGTATTTACAGAGCAAAGAGGCGGTCCAGGGGGCACCCGAGGTGGGCACAACCCACCAGGCCGCGTCTGGGCCTCTTGGTGCGCCCTGGTGGGTTGTGCTCTCCTCGGAGCACCCCCAGGCGCAGCCATGGCCCATTATGTTCCTTATGGTCCAAAAAAATCTCCATAAAGTTTCGTTGGGTTTGGACTCCATTTGATATTGATTTCCTGCGATGTAAAAAACATGCAGAAAACAACAACGGGCACTTGGCACTATGTCAATAGGTTAGTACCAAAAATGATATGAAATTACTATAAAATGATTATAAAACATCCAAGATTGATAATATAACAACATGGAACAAGCAAAAATTATAGATACGTTGGAGACATATCATAGATATACCCATATCTGCTCAAATCATCTGTGAAGGTCAAAAAATAACGATATCTGCCGCGAGCTTCAACACTCATCGGACCGCATACATCGGTATGTATTATTACCAATAAGTCAGTAGCTCACTCCATTTTTCCGGAGAACGGAGTCTTAGTCATCTTGCCCATGAGGCATGGTTCGCAAGTACCAAATGATTCATAATCAAGTGATTCCAAAAGTCTATCCGCATGGAGTTTCTTCATGCGCTTTACACCAATATGACCTAAACGGCAGTGCTACAAATATGTTGCACCATCATTCTCAACTTTGCATCTTTTGGCATCAATATTATGAATATGTGTATCACTACGATCGAGATTCAATAAATCATTCACATTGGGTGTATGACCATAGAAGGTTTTATTCATATAAACATAACAACAATTATTCTCTGACTTAAATGAATAACCGTATTGCAATAAACATGATCTAATCATATTAATGCTCACTGCAAACACCAAATAACATTTATTTAGGTTCAATTCTAATCCCGAAGGTAGAGGGAGTGTGTGATGGTGATCGTATCAACCTTGGAATTACTTGAAGGAAATATGCCCTAGAGGCAATAATAAAGTTGTTATTTATATTTCCTTATATCATGATAAATGTTTATTCATGATAGAATTGTATTAACCGGAAACTTGATACATGTGTGAATACATAGACAAAACAGAGTGTCCCTAGTATGCCTCTACTTGACTAGCTCGTTAGTCAAAGATGGTTAAGTTTCCTGACTGAGGGAGTCCTGGATTAGGGGGTGTTCGGATAGCCGAACTATACCTTCAGTCGAACTCCTGGACTATGAAGATACAAGATTGAAGACTCCGTCCCATGTCCGGAAGGGACTTTCCTTGGCGTGGAAGGCAAGCTTGGCGATACGGATGTTTAGATCTCCTACCATTGTAACCAACTCTATGTAACCCTAACCCTATGCGGTGTCTATATAAACCGGAGGGTTTTAGTCCGTAGGACAACATACACGTCAACAATCTTACCATAGGCTAGCTTCTAGGGTTTAGCCTCTCTGATCTCGTGGTAGATCAACTCTTGTAATACCCATACCATCAATATTAATCAAGTAGGACGTAGGGTTTTACCTCCATCGAGAGGGCCCGAACCTGGGTAAAACTTCGTGTCCCCTGCCTACTGTTACCATCCGGCCTAGACGCACAGTTCGAGACCCCCTACCCGAGATCCGCCGGTTTTGACACCGACATTGGTGCTTTCATTGAGAGTTCCTCTGTGTCATCGCCATCAGGAAGGATGCCTCGCCCCGTCTTTAAAGACGGCACCGTTGCTAAAGGAGCTTTGGTTGTCGGCCAAACCCTCCAGCTAGGTGGTTTTCTTATGACCACCTGTTCGGCTTCTACGCCGACGATGAGCTCTCGAGCCATCGAAAACAATCTTCATGTCAACTCGGAACTTGCCGAGCAGTTAGATCCAATAGAGCTTTCCCCTATAAACGAGCTCTTGGATCGCTTCGCCGCCCTGGGAGTCGCTACGGATTACGACCAGATTGGGCCTAAAACCGATCTGAGAGAGATTAACTCTCCCCAAGCCACCCACCATGTTGCCGTGGTAGAGGGACAGTGCGGCGACCCTTCATCTATCCTAAGGACTCGCTACGTCCGGATTCCCGATCCCTCCAAGCCGGATGTCCGCGGAGGGGAGGATATCACTCAAGACCTGAACCTAGAATCAGGCGACGGACTGGATTCATTGGACGACATCCAGGAATCCAAATTTCCGAGTTCAGAAATTCCTCGGCCTCTGAGCCTCAGAAGGGGTAAGGCTTCGTATTCAATTCCACCCACCCACCCAAACATTAGTGATCTATCCCAAATCAGGCACGAGCCCAAAGAAATAGTACATCATTACTGGGCCAGATTCCTCCTGGTTATGCACATGATAAAGGGCTGCCGCGAGGAAGACGCAATTCTATCCTTCTGCAATAATTGCACGGACAAGGGAATACTCAACGCCATAAGTCGCCGTGATATTACACGCTTCGTTGACTTAGCGTCCATAGTACAAAAGTACTGCGCGATGGAAAGTGCCCGGAAAACCAAAACAAAATTTTGGGACAGTCCGTCCCTTAATGCAAGCCCAGTCCGAAATAAAAGGGTGCATCATCGCCAGACACCCGGGTCAAACACCAAAAGGCAAAAACCCTCTATAGGGCATGGAACTGTAGTGGAAGGATGGCTTAACGGACCCTGTAAAATTCATAGTACAGAGGACGCCACACCAACTCACAACCTTAGAGCATGTTGGATACTCCGGCAGGTGGCTAAAATTGGCGAAAACCTCCTAATCCCGGAAGCCACAGAAAGCCACCCCAGAGACACCAATACGGTATTAACAATCTTCGAGACCTTCGCATCAAATAACATGTGAAAAAGGACACTCCGCAGCCTTGCCGAAGTCTACCAAGTAGCAACAATAAACCCATGGAGTGACACGGCCATTACCTTCAACGCCAATGATGAACCTAAATTCCGAACAGCCCGAGCACCAGCCGCATTGGTCCTTAGTCCAATAGTGGACGGCTTTCGTCTCACCAAGGTACTCATGGACGGCGGCAGCGGATTGAACCTCATTTATGAGGAAACCCTTAAAAAATGGATATAGACTGGAACCGCATCACGCGAAGCAGCACAACCTTTAGAGGAATAATCCCCAGTCGGGAAGCGCGCTGTACAGGAAAAATCACACTAGATGTGGTGTTCGGCACGCCGGACAATTACAGGTCCGAAGAAGTCACGTTCCACATGGCCCCATTCAGCAGTGGTTATCATGCTTTGCTAGGGCGGGAAGCATTCACAATCTTCCAAGCAATACCCCATTACGGGTACATGAAGCTCAAGATGCCCGGGCCTAACGGGATCATCACTCTCGCTAGTGATCCGGATATAGCACTCCGCGCCGAAAACAAGACAGCCGCACTGGCCCTCGAGGCACTATCTGAAGCCCTAGCGGCCGAGGAACTGACTGTGCTGCGCTCTACCGTGAATAGGGACGACGTGGTACTCGACAAAAGATCCAAATCCACCTCCTTTAAACCAGCGGACAAAATAGTCAAATTCCAAGTTCATCCAACGGACCCCAATAAAACATCTTCCATCGGGGCACAGTTAAACCCTAATGTCGACGCCGCATTATGAGAGTTCCTACGAGAGAACTGGGACATTTTTGCCTGGCACCCTTCAGACTTGCTAGGAATCCCACGCAGGCTGGCGGAGCACAGCTTAAATATCCAAACAGGATTCAAACCTGTCAAACAGGCTCTCCGGCGTTTTTCCGAACCTAAGAGACACGCTATGGGAGAGGAGCTAGCAAAGCTATTAGAGGCCGGATTCATCAGAGATATAAAACATCCGGACTGGCTAGCAAACCTGGTGATGGTACCAAAGAAGGACAAATCCTGGCGCCTGTGTGTTGATTTTAAAGACCTTAACAAGGCTTGCCGAAAAGATCCTTCCCCCTCCCCCACATCGATCAAATTATCGATGCAACCGCAGGACACAATTCATTGTGTTTCCTCAACGCATATTCTGGCTACCATCAAATCAAGATGGCAGAACCAGACCAAGCCGCAACGGCATTTATCACACCATACGGGCCATTCTGCTTCAACACGATGCCCTTCGGTCTCAAAAACGCCGGCGCAACATATCAGCGCATGATTCACACATGTTTGGCAAGCCAGATCGGTAAAACAGTGGAGGCATACGTAGATGATGTGGTCGTCAAAACAAGACATGTTGAATCTCTAGTAGACGACTTGAGGCTCACATTTGATAATCTCCGAACGTACGACATCAAGCTCAATCCGGAAAAATGCGTTTTCGGCATTCCAGCCGGAAAGCTCTTGGGCTTCATTGTATCCAGCAGAGGAATTGAAGCAAATCCAGCCAAGATCCGAGCTCTGTCGCAACTAGATATCCCAAAGGACCTCAAACAAATATAAAAGTTAACCGGATGCGTGGCGGCTCTAAGCCGCTTTATCTCCTGCTTGGGAGAAAAGGCCCTCCCCCTTTACCGTCTCCTTCGGCGCACCGAACACTTCAAATGGACGGACGCAGCCACGGCCGGACTCAACGAAATAAAAGCCATACTGGCAACAAACCCAGTCCTGGCCGCGCCAAACACCGGCGAACCAATGCTATTGTACATCGCGGAAACACATCAGGTTGTAAGCGCAATGCTCGTCGTCGAACGAGAAGCGGACGGACACAAATTCCCCCTTCAAAGGCCGGTCTATTACGTGTCCACTGTCCTCACTCCCTGCAAATCATGGTTCCCGCATTATCAAAAGATTGCATACGCGGTATTCATGGCATCCCGGAAGCTACGACACTACTTTCAAGAGTGTTCAATAACAGTAGCCTCAGAAGTACCACTTAACGACATTATAAACAACCGTGACGCAACGGGCCGGATTGCGAAATGGGCCATCGAGCTCCTCCCGTTCGACATAACTTATAAGCCACGACGAGCCATCAAGTCACAAGTTTTGGCCGACTTCGTCGCAGAATGGACGGAGGCCGAACTCCCTAGAGAGTACGACACATATTCAAATTGGATCATGCATTTCGACGGCTCCAAAATATTGGTTGGACTAGGGGCTGGCGTCGTTTTGACGTCCCCCACAGGAGACACAGTTCAATATGTACTACAGATTCTGTACACGGACTCCAATAATGCAGCCGAATATGAGGCCCTTCTACATGGTCTCCGGATGGCAGTATCCATGGGCATCCAACGCCTAGAGGTGCGCGGGGACTCGAACCTCGCAATCTCCCAAATAAATGGAGACTTCGATGCCAAGGATCCGAAAATGGCAGCTTACTGAAACACTGTCCTAAAAATGTCAGCTCGGTTTGAGGGACTTGAATTTCACCATATAGCCTGGGAAAATAATCAGGCGGCGGACGTCCTGGCACGCATCGGTGCAAAATGCGATGTAGTCCCCCCCAACATCTTCTTGGAAAGGCTTTTCAACCCATCCGTGGCATGGGAAGGGGAGCCAAACAATAACAGCCCGGACCCAACCGCACTGCCCGACACCGAACATTCTGACACAATCGGAGGCTCTGCCACTGAAATAACACCCTCAGCCCACGTAATAATGGCCGTCATCGCCCCGTGGACAGAACCATTCCTTGCCTACCTTACTAGGCAGGAACTCCCCAAGGACCAAAATGAGGCACGCTGCATAGTGCAGCGATCCAAAGCCTACAAAGTCCATGAAGGAGAGCTTTACAAGAAAAGCACTACCGGAGTCCTTCAAAGGTGCATCTCCGAAGAGGAAGGGCGGAACCTCCTGGCTGAAATTCATCCCGGACTCAATGGTCATCACGCTGCAGTTCGGTCCCTAGTAATCAAGGCCTTCCGTACATGCTTTTATTGGTCGACGGCCCGGGCAGACGCCCAGGACTTAGTCCAAAAATGCACCGGTTGCCAGCTCTTTGCAAACCAAAGCCATATGCCACCTACTGCCCTCCAAACCATCCCCATCACTTGGCCTTTCGTGGTCTGGGGGCTTGACATGGTTCGACCCCTTAAAGGCGGAACCCACAAACACAAATACTTACTGGTTATGGTGGATAAGTTCACCAAATGGATAGAAGCCAAGCCTGTTAAGACGGCCGAATCCGGACCTGTGATAGACTTTATATCCGGGGTTGTACACCGTTACGGCGTCCCCCACAGCATCATCACTGATAACGGCACGAACTTCATGGCCGACGAGGTAAAACTCTGGTGCAAAAACATGGGCATCAAGCTCGATTATGCTTCCGTCTATCATCCACAAACTAACGGCCAGGTCGAACATGCAAATGGTCTTATCATGAGCGGCATTAAACCCAGATTAGTGCGGTCCCTCACGGAATCCAACACGCACTGGGTAGAGGAGCTTGACTCCGTACTCTGGGGTCTGCGGACCACGCCGAACCGCACCACCGGATACACACCATTTTTTATGGTGTACGGCGCAGAGGCAGTTTTGCCTTGCGACATAATTCATGACTCACCTCGGGTGCGCATGTACGAAGAAAGAGAAGCCAAGCTCGATCGGCAGGACAGTTTGGACGTATTGGAGGAAGAGCGTGATGTGGCAAAAGCCCGTTACGCATTCTATCAACAGCAGGCTCGACGATACCAAAGCAGAGAAGTACGGGCCAAAAATTACAACGTTGGCGAATTAGTTCTACGCCTGCCGAACAAGAAAAAGGACAAACTCAAGCCCAAGTGGGAAGGTCCCTTCATAATTGACCAAGTTCTAACTGGTGGAGCATACCGCCTGCGAAATGCATCGGATAACCGACTCGAGCCGAACCCATGGAACGCAGCCCGTCTCCGAAGATTTTATGCCTAGCGCCGGACTCAGTGTTCGTCTCCTTCCTCTGTCCATTTTTATATATTTTCTGTCTTACATTCCTCTTCTTCTCTCTCAATCTCTTATAGCCATTAAAAGCTCATAAAGTGACGCGCTATCCGTGCTCATCAGACCTGGGGGCTTCTTTAAACAGAAGCTTATTTATACGGGCTTCATGCCCCACACATGTGTCACTCTTCCGCATGTACCTTTTATTCACCATTATATGCATCGATATGACTTAAGTTTTGGCCAAGCTGGGTTGCCTGGCTCCTGTGCTTACCCCTACGTTCCTGATTGTTCGGCTAGGTGGTAAAGGGAGCACCTCTGCGATTGTTACTGCCGGGTCAGTCGGACGTGTACCTCAGACTGGGTGAAGCCGAAAGCTAGCGTTCTTAAGGGAATATTCGGTCGGTGAACTAAAGATGATCTTTTTTATTTTTATGCCCCCAGATGTTTTTCCTGCATTTCTTTTCGCAGCATGGACATGCACTTTAGGGCATGCCTCCCAGGGAAAGGAACCCCTAACGGAACTATTCTCCCTGGAAGATGTTTCTTACAAACCATGTAATATAACATAACTAGTCGGGCACTTGTCTGTTAACGCCATAATGACCCCTACGCCTGGTCTCCATGCATTCCCCGGTTCCTATATAACCGCATGGGAATTCGGACACACTCCGGACCGTCAGGCCCCGAGGTTGAAGCGAAAAGGTCAGCCATGACAAATGATCTACAATCCGGCTAGAATGCATTATAAATGTCAATTCGATTACACAGTCATTTTGATTGACTGTACTCCTCTTCAATACCATCTAACAGGCTGTCCAATTTACAGTCCTGCTATGAATACTTTGCAGCCAACTCTACTTGGCTGTATACTAAGCTCAGAAGGATCTCCTTCCCATCGGGCCCTACAGGTCCAACCTCTGCCATAGGGTTGGGGTCAGCCTGTGAATACCGCGTCTTCACCATGGCCCAGGCCTCCCTAGCGCCTTGACGGCAGGCTGATATCTTCCACAACTGGAAGCACCGCCGTGCTCCTCTCAGCTTCTCCGCAAGCTCTCCCAGACCTTCGGGCATGGAGATGGATGGCCACAGGACCTGGGCGACGCCTCGCATCGCCCACCGAACTCGATCGAGCAATTGTAAGAGCTCGGGAAGAAGGTCACCCGTAGAACTAGGCATCTCTTCTGCAGGACGACCTATTAACATACCTACGGATATCGCTCTGTTAATCAACGGCACCGCCGAACTTTCTTTTAAAAAGGTTCGTTCAAGCACTTACTAAATATGCCATGCCGAAGCCGTTGATTCTCCTTCACGGAGTCTGACAGCTGGGCACGAACATCTTTTAGCTCAACGCCTAGCCGGGTGTTGGCATCTTGGAGAACGTTCTTCTCCCCCATCACCTTTAACAACACCCTCTCACCAGCCTTTAGTTGGCATTCGAGGTGTTGCCTTTCCGGATTCAATCCGACGCAATCTGCAATTTTATTTGTCAGATTCGCACACAAACCGTGCTTCGCCACATACTTATCTTTCGAAATATATATTACCGGAGGGGGTCTCCTTAGGCTCCCCTACCGCGGCTAGTGCGCCCTCCAGTTGGGCTTTGCACTCTTCCAGCTCCTGGGACAGTAGGGAATTCTTTTCTGTAAGTACCTGCATTTCAAATGATCCTTAAACCAGTTATTCTAACTGTTTTCAGTCTCGGGGGCTACTGCTACATATATACCAAAGTTTTCTTACCCGTATGTCTTTTACATATTCCTCCGTGGCTCTGGCTAGACCATTTTGAGCGGCACGGAGGTACGCATCTCCCGAATTGAAGGCATCCAACGCCCCTTGGGAGAAACAAGCGTCGCGAAGAATTGTCCGGCGGCGCCTGTGGTTCATGGCACTCTCCACCTCAGAGTTGGTGGCAGACAACCCGTCCGCTTCCTCCGTCGGAGGAGCGTCTGGCACGCGCCTTGCGTTCGCCTCTACCTTCGGACCAGGCTTTGGAGCCTGGCTGGTGGAGGCACGATTGACAGCATCTCCGGATATAGTCCGGCGGGGTCTCTTTGTCCTAAAGAAAGCAAGTGTCAGATGTGCCTCGAAGGTATAACACCTAGGATGGGGAGGCGCACCATACCTTTGCACTGATGCCTCGGTCCGGACCACACTTCTTTTCTGCCCACGGGGCCCTACAGCCCCTCGTTGGCTTGTCGCCGCAGGTTCGGCCTCCCGCCTCAAGAACCTCCCCTGCAAAGTTCGGTTGTTATCAGGAAACTAAAAACACGAGAGGGCGGACACCTATTCAGGGTACTGGGACTTTGATCTCAGTTACCTGGGTGGCCGGAATTAGCCCTGGGTAATCATCCGTAATGGCCACCAAGGCGTTGTCCATACTCAATTGATGGAACACTCCATCAATTAGCTCCACAGATATGTCCAGATCCTCTTGAGAGGCCGGGTCGAGGGACTGTTCTGGGTCCTCGGGTTGTGGAGAAGGGCTGCTTATTTCCTTAACAGCCCGACCAGTTCCTGCGTTGAAGTAGTCAGACTGAATATTTAACAATGGGAATACGAAACGAGTGAGCAAGTAAAGGCAACCACTTACCCAGCTTGGGGGATTGTGCATAGAGAATCCCCCCTGTGGGTTGACGCGGAGAAATTCCTCCTCTTCCCCCTTGTACAAAGTGGACAAGATCTTTAGTAGAGCGGCAGCCGAATCCGGCCCCTTACGGCCGCAGCGGGTGGCGTCGTCCTCCCCGTTGAAGTCCCACATGGGGTGGCTTCTATACTGAATCGGCTGCACCCCCCCCGCATGATGCATTCGGCCATAACCCCGATCATGGTTAGTCCGGAATGGGCCAACAGTCTTATTCGGCCCATCAGGTAAATGATGTCCCTGTCACTTTCCCTCTGAGGGCTCCGTGGACGCCAGCTTAGGCGCTTCTTTAAGGGAGCACCATCGAATTCTGGGAGGCCGACCCGGACAGGATCCGGCAGCGGGACGTCTTCTATATAGAACCATTCCGAGGGCCAGTCTTCGGACGCCTTCTTTGGGGTTCCAGACAGATATCCGGTCCTGACGATGCGCCATACTTCGGCTCCGCCCACTTGATACATTGACCCCTCCTTAGAGCGGGGCACAAGGCAGAATAACCTTTTCCATAGCCCGAAATGAGCCTCCACGCCCAACTATAGCTCGCAGAGGGCTACGAAGCCCGCGATATGCAATACGGAGGCTGGCATGAGATTGTGTAGTTGGAGACCGTAGAACTCCAGCAGCCCCCGGAGAAATGGGTGGATTGGAAACCCGAGCCCCCTTATTAAATAAGGGGCAAGGCATACTCTCTCTCCTTTGGAGGGATTGGGGGCATCCTCCGCTTGCTTTCCGCCATTATAGATGGCAAGACCGGCTCGAACCGGGACCATGTAGGCCGGGGGGAGAAATCCCTTGGTCTGGAGCTTCACCATCTCGCTATGCGGGATGGAGCATCTCTCCCAGTACCCGGGCTGAGGGCTGGAAGGGCGAGGGGAAGAGTTGTGATGACTGGCCATGGTGGAATGGACCTTCGTCGGATGCGATCTGATGAACACTTGCGAAGGAAGGAAGATGTGGTTTGGATCTAAATCCTCGTCCCCCTAAATAGGGTAGCTCATTTACGCGTCTAGGGGTGTGAATGTAAAAGCACTTAGACTTTTCATATCCATTTGGCATGTGGGAAGCGGCCATTATTGGGCGTAGAAGCCAAGGAGCGCAACATCCACAAGACACCGGACTTTATTCAACAGGTACATGGAATTTGGGGGAGAACCCGCCTTGCAATGCCGAAGACACTCTGCACGCCGGACTTATCGTCATTGAAGCCTGGTTCAGGGGTTACTGAGGGAGTCCTAGATTAGGGGGTGTTTGAATAGCCGAACTATACCTTCAGCCGAACTCCTGGACTATAAAGATACAAGATTGAAGACTCCGTCCCGTGTCCGGAAGGGACTTTCCTTGGCGTGGAAGGCAAGCTTGGCGATACGGATGTTCAGATCTCCTACCATTATAACCGACTCTATGTAACCCTAACCCTATCCGGTGTCTATATAAACCGGAGGGTTTTAGTCCATAGGACAACATACACATCAACAATCATACCATAGGCTAGCTTCTAGGGTTTAGCCTCTCTGATCTCGTGGTAGATCAACTCTTGTAATACCCATACCATCAATATTAATCAAGCAGGACGTAGGGTTTTACCTCCATCGAGAGGGCCCGAACCTGGGTAAAACTTCGTGTCCCCTGCCTCCTGTTACCATCCGGCCTAGACGCACAGTTCGGGACCCCCTACCCGAGATCCGCCGGTTTTGACACCAACACTGACCATAAACATGTGTTGTCATTTGATGAACGGGATCACATCATTAGAGAATGATGTGATGGACAAGACCCATCCGTTAGCTTAGCATAATGATCGTTAAGTTTTATTGCTATTGCTTTCCTCATGACTTATACATATTCCTTTGACTATGAGATTATGCAACTCCCGAATACCGGAGGAACACCTTATGTGCTGTCAAACATCACAATGTAACTGTGTGATTATAAAGATGCTCTAAAGATGTCTCTGAAGGTGCTTGTTGGGTTGGCATAGATCGAGATTGGGATTTGTCACTCCAAGTATCGGAGAGTTATCTCTAGGCCCTCTCGGTAATGCACATTACGATAAGCCTTGCAAGCAATGTGACTAATGAGTTAGTTGCGGGATGATGCATTACATAACGTGTAAAGAGACTTGTCGATAACAAGATTGAACTAGGTATGAAGTTACCGACGGTCGAATCTCGGACAAGTAACATACTGATGTCGCTTGAAGCTACGTCAGTATTTCCCAAAAGAGGAAGGGATGATGCAGCACAACGACGATAGGTATTTCCCTCAGATATGAAACCAAGGTTATCGAACTAGTTGGAGATCCAAGAAACACAACGTAAACAGCCCATGCACACAGATAACAAATCCTTGCAACCCGACATGTTAAAGGGGTTGTCAATCCCTTCCGGGTATGGCGCCTCAAGATAGGCAAACGGACGTGAGATAAAATTGTAGTAGATTGATAGATCGAACGCCAAATAAAATAAATAAGAATAAATTGTAGCAAGGTATTTTTTTATTTTTGGTTTAATAGATCTAAAAATAAATGCAACAAAAAAGTAGATCGCAAAGGCAAATATATGAGAAAGAGACCCGAGGGCCATAGATTTCACTAGTGGCTTCTCTCGAGGAAAATAGCAAATGGTGGGTGAACAAATTACTCTTGGGCAATTGATAGAACTTCAAATACTCATGAAGATATCCAGGCAATGATCATTACATAGGCATCACGTCCAAGATTAGTAGACCGACTCCTGCATGCATCTACTACTATTACTCCACACATCGACCGCTATCCAGCATGCATCTAGTGTATTAAGTTCATCGAGAAACAGAATAATGCAATAGGAATGATGACATGATGTAGACAAGATCTATCTATGTACCGATAGACCCCCATAGTTTTATCCTTAGTAGCTACGATACATACGTGTCGGTTTCCCTTCTGTCACTGGGATCAAGCATCGTAAGATCAAACCCACTACAAAGCACCTCTTCCCATTGCAAGATAAATAGATCAAGTTGGCCAAACAGAACCCAAATATCAGAGAAGAAATACGAGGCTATAAGCAATCATGCATATAAGAGAACAAAGAAACTCAAATAACTTCCATGGATATAAAAAGATAGATCCGATCATAAATTCAAAGTTCATCGATCGCAACAAACACACCGCAAAAGAGTTAGATCATATGGATCTCCAAGAGACCATTGTATTGAAAATTCAGAGAGAGAGAGAGAGAGAGAGAGAGAGAGAGAGATGAAGCCATCTAGCTACTAACTACGGACCCGAAGGTCTACAAAGAACTACTCACGCATCATCGGAGAGGCACCAATGGAGGTGGTGAACCCCATCTGAGATGGTGTCTAGATTGGATCTGGTGGTTCTGGACTCCGCGGCGACTGGATCAATATTTCGCTGACTCCCCTAGTGTTTTGTGAATATTAGGGTATTTATAGAGCAAAGAGGCGGTCCGGGGGGCACCCGAGGTGGGCACAACCCACCAGGGCACGCCTGGGCCTCCTGGCGCGCCCTGGTGGGTTGTGCTCTCCTCGGAGCACCCCCCAAGTGCAGCCAGAGCCCATTAGGTTCCTTCTGGTCCAAGAAAAATCTCCGTAAAGTTTCTTTGCGTTTGGACTCCGTCTGATGTTGATTTCCTCCGATGTAAAAAACATGCAGAAAACAGCAACTGGCACTTGGCACTATGTCAATAGGTTAGTACCAAAAATGATATAAAATGACTATAAAATGATTATAAAACATCCAAGATTGATAATATACCAACATGGAACAAGCAAAAATTATAGATACGTTGGAGACGTATCAGCATCCCCGAGCTTAACTCCTACTCGTCCTCGAGTAGGTAATTGATAAAAACAGAATTTTTGATGTGGAATGCAGCCTAACATGTCATATCATATTTCTTTCTTTGTAGCGTGGACATTTGGACTTTTATATTGTTCAAAGCAATAGTCTAGTTTTGACATGATAATTTAAATACTCAAGCATATCAACAAGCAACCATGTCTTTCAAAATATCAACACTAAAATAAGTTATCCCTATCCCATCATGCTCAACCATTGATCCATTCATGAAACACACTCACATATTAGCTACACCCAATACTTAAGTACGATCATACTGCCTCCTAGTTGGTGCTTTTATAAGAGAAGATGGAGACTCAAATTCAAAAATAAAAATTGCATAAAGTAAAAGAAAGGCCCTTCGCAGAGGGAAGTCGGGATTTGTAGAGGTGCCAGATCTCAAAGCAAAAAACTTAGAGATAAAAACATTTTGGGAGGTGTATCCATCCCATCAACGAAAATGACTTAGAGTTCCAAACATTTTCCATGCTAGATATACCATAGGCGGTCCCCAAACAGAAAATAAAGTTTATTCCCTTTTCCACCATACTTTCACTTTCCATGGCTAACTGTATCCATGGGTGCCTTCCATACCAACACTTTCCAAGGAATTTATTATTTGACAACATAAAGTAAATTCATTTTTTCATTTCGAGACAGGGCATCCCTAAAACCTTTGCCTTACTCTCGTGCAATGACAAGTGAATAAACACTCATCGTGAGAATAATACACCCAGCATGGAAAATATTAGCCACCCTCTCCGCTCTGCGAGCGAAATGAACACACAAAAGAGAAGTTTATTTTGAAAATTAGAGGTGGCACATGCAAATTTGCTTAGAACGGCAAAAGAATACCGCATATAGGTAGATATAGTGGACTCACGTGGCAAAACTGGTTTAAAGGTTTTTGGATGCACATGTAGAGATCATACTTAGTGCAAAATGAAGGCTAGCAAAAGATTGAGAAGCGACCAACCGAGAAATAGATAATCTCATAAGCATAATTAACACCGAATAATGCACCACAAGTAGGATATAATTTCATTACATGACTATTGACTTTCGTGCTTGCATAGGTAATCACAAATCTTAACACCAATATTCTTACTAAAGCATAATTACTCATCAACATAACTCACATATCACATCATCATATCTCAAAACTATTACTAAGAATCAAGTCTATCTTTTCCAATGATGTTCATGAAAGTTATTATTATATCCTTCTTGGATATCTATCACTTTGGGACTAATTTTCATGTGTTGATTTTCATAAGCTCAAACAAATATAAGTGAAGATAATGAGCATAATATTTCTTTCTTTCTCTCAAAATAATTTAAGTGAAGCAAGAGAGAATTTCTTGAAAATTTTACTAACTCTCAAATAAATATAAGTGAAGCAAGAGAGCATTTCTTCAAAAATACTAAAGCACACCATGCTCAAAAAGATATAAGTGAAGCACTAGAGCAAGTCCATAGCTCATAAAATTTAAGTGAAGCGTAGAGAGAAATTCTAACAAGTCATGACATAATTTTGGCTCTCTCAAATAAGTGTGTCCATCAAGGGATCAAGACTTAAAACACAAAATAAAACAAGCAAAGACTCATATCATACAAGAAGCTCCAAGCAAAACACATAGTATGCGATGAATAAAAATATAGCTTCGAGTGAAATACCGGGGGCATCCCAAAGCTTAGTTGGTTGCTCATTTTTCGATAATAGTTTGGGATGCCGGGGCATCCCCAAGCTTAGGCTCTTCTACCCCTTATTCCTTCATCCATCATAAGATAACCCAAAACTTGAAAACTTCAATCACACAAAACTCAACAAAACCTTCGTGAGATCCATTAGTAAAAGAAAGCAAATCACTACTATAAGTACTGTGCCAAACCAATTCATATTTTGTTTTTGCATTATATCTACTATATTCCAACTTTTCTATGGCAAAAACTCATCAAAGAAAACCATAGAGCCATCAAAATAAGCACGCAACGCAAACAAAACAGAACAGTTTGTAGCAATCTGACTATTCCAAAAACTTCTGGAACTCCACAAATTCTGAAAAATTAGGAAGACCTGAGCAATTTGTACATTAATCTACTGCAAAAGTAATTGTTATTTTATCATGCTTTGGTAAAAATTAGAATTGTTTTCATGAGCGCATAAGTTTCTGTTTTTTCAGCAAGATTAAACAACTATCACCCAAGAAGATCCTAAAGGATTTACTTGGCACAAACACTAAATTAAACATAAAAAACACAATGATAACAGTAGCATAATTGTTCTAACACTCAAAAATAGGAAGCAAAAAGCAAAAATAAATTTTATTCATTGGGTTGCCTCCCAACAAGCGCTATAGTTTTAGGCCCTTAGCTAGGCATAAAGCAAGGATCTAAGTTTTGTCATCCTTCTTCTTAATTTTCTTAGAGGTATTCTCGTCATGGGGTTTTGTAAACACAACATAAAACATATCATCCATAGAAACCTTAGCGTTACTAAGTTGGTGTTCATCACAACCTTTTTGATTCCAGGCAACAATCCAAGAGTAATGTTGATTAACATTATCGAAAACCTCTTGGATTATATCTAAAATGGGGACTTCCTTTTTCAATATTCTCATCAAAGATTTTATTATCCCCAAGAAAATGTCTTAAAGCATAGTCACTATTGTAGAGAAATTCATTTATCACAGCTTTTTCATGATTCATACCATAAAAATCAAAGATTTCCCTAGCTTCCCGTAATATGTAATCAAATTCATTCATAAGGACAAGGGTGGCCAACTTTTTAGCCCTAGGATTCTTTATGACGGGAAGCTCAAAAAATAATCTTTGCAAAGTAGGATGGGTACGAATAAATTTACTTTCGAGATTCAGAACTAGTGCTGAAATAGCATCTGCATAAGATCGATCTAGTAGTTTTACTATAGGAGCATCATCAAGACTTAGATTCCCAACACAATTGAAAAATTCTTGGATACGTTCTTTTCCCATAACGTTTCCTTGCGCAAGATAAAAGTTTTAGCATCCAGATTGCCCATACGTCCAATCTTAGGAGTTAGACCACCATCTGTTGTTGCCATACCAACATCACTCATGATTGCAAGCAAAGGATAGATCTGACAAGAAAACGGCGAACGAAAAAGAGAGGCAAATATAACGGCAAATTTTTGTGAAGTGGGGGAGAGGAAAACAAGAGGAAAATGGCAAATAATGTAAATTGCAAGGGGATGAGATTTGTGATTAGGAACCTGGTATATGTTGAAGATCCTCCCCGGCAACGGTGCCAGAAATTCCTTTTGATGTCGCTTGAAGCTATGTCAGAATTTCCTCAAAGAGGAAGGGATGATGCAACACAGCGGCGGTAGGTATTTCCCTTAGATATGAAACCAAGGTTATCGAACCAGTAGGATAACCAAGCAACACGACGTAAACAACCCCTGCACATAGATAACAATCCTCACAACCCGACGTGTTAAAGGGGTTGTCAATCCCTTCCGGGGTATGTGATGGCAGCTGGAAATACGTCGGTATTTCCCCGAAGAGGGAGGGCTGATGCAGCACAGCGGCGGTAGGTATTTCCCTCAATTATGAAACCAAGGTTATCGAACCAGTAGGAGAACCAAGCAACACAATGTAAACAACCCATGCACACAAATAACAACACCTTGCAACCCGACATGTTAAAGGGGTTGTCAATCCCTTTCGGGTAACGACGCCAGAAATTGGTGCATGATGGTAAAAAGATTGTAATAGATCGGATAAATAGATCGAAAATAAAATAAAGTGCAGCAAAGTATTTTTGTATTTTTGGTTTAATAGATATGAAAATAAAAGCAAGGAAAAAGTAGACCACAAAGGCAAATATATGATAAATAAGACCTGGGGGCATAGGTTTCACTAGTGCCTTCTCTCAAGAAAAATAGCAAACGGTGGGTAAACAAATTACTGTTGGGCAACTGATAGAACTTCAAATAATTATGATGATATCCAGGCAATGATCATTACATAGGCATCACGTCCAAGATTAGTAGACCGACTCCTCCCTGCATCTACTACTATTATTCCACACATCGACCGCTATCCAGCATGCATCTAGTGTATTAAGTTCAAGGAAAAACGAAGTAATGCAATAAGAATGATGACATGATATAGACAAGATCTATTTATCTATATGGCAATAGATATAGATCTCGTCTTTTTATCCTTAGTAGCAACAATACATATGTGCCGGTTCCCTTTCTGTCACTGGGATCAAGCACCTAAGATCGAACCCACTACCGGGCACCTCTTCCCATTGAAAGATAAATAGATCAAGTTGGCCTGACAAAACCCAAATATCGGAGAAGAAATACGAGGCTATAAGAGATCATGCATAAAAGATATCAAAGAAACTCAAATACTTTCATGGATATAAAAACATAGATCTAATCATAAACTCAAAGTTCATCAATCCCAACAAACACACCGCAAAAGAGTTATATGATATGGATCGCCAAGAGACCATTGTACTGAGAATCAAGAGAGATGGATGAAGCCATCTAGCTACTAACTACGGACCCGAAGGTTTACAAAGAACTACTCACGCACCATCAAAGAGGCATCAATGGAGGTGGTGAACCCCTTCGTGATGGTGTCTATATTGGATCTGGTGTTTCTGGACTCTGCGGTGGCTGGATGAATATTTCGTCGACTCCCCTAGGGTTCTGGGATTTTTGGGGTATTTATAGAGCAAAGAGGCGGTCCGGGAGGGGGGACCCGAGGCCGGGCGCGTCCTGGTGGGTTGTCCCCTCCTCGGGACCCCCCCCATAAAAAATCACCGTAAAGTTTCGTGCTATTTGGACTCCGTTTGATATTAATTTCCTGCAATGTAAAAAACATGGAAAAACAGGAAGTGGCACTAGGCACTATGTCAATAGGTTAGTACCAAAAAATGATATAAAATGACTATAAAATGATTATATAACATCCAATATTGATAATAAAACAACATGGAACAATCAAAAATTATAGATACGTTGGAGACGTATCAGCATCCCCAAGCTTAACTCCTACTCGTCCTCGAGTAGGTAAGTGATAAAAGAAAGAACTTTTTTGATGTGGAGTGTTGTTCATGAAGTCATATCATATTCTTTTCTTTATAGCATGGACATTTGGAGTTTTATGTGATTCAAAGCAATAGTCTAGTTTTGACATAATAATATAGATACTCAAGCATATCAACAAGCAACCATGTGTTTCAAAGTATCAATGCTAAAATAAGTTATCCCTAGCCCATCATGCTCAAACATTGATCCATTCATGAAACACACTAGAATATTAACTACACCCAATACTTGAGCACGATCATATTGCCTCCTAGTTGGTGCTTTTATGAGAGAAGATGGAGACTCAAATTTGCATAAAGTAGAAGAAAGTCCCTTCGCAGAGGGAAGTGGGGATTTGTAGAGGTGCCAGAGCTCAACGCGAAAAATTGAGATAAAAACATTTTGGGAGGTGTATCCATCCTACCAACGAAAACGACTTAGAGTTCCGAACACTTTCCATGGCTAGCTGTATCCACGGGTGCCCTCCATACCAACACTTTCCAAGGAATTTATTATTTGACAACATAAAGTAAATTCATTTTTGCTTTTGCATTTTGGGACTGGGCATCCCAAATACCTTTGCCTTACTCTCGTGCAATGACAAGTGAATAAACACTCATCTTGAGAATAACACATCTAGCATGGAAAATATTAGCCACCCGTTACCATTCCGCGAGCGAAACAAACACACAAAAGAGAAGTTCATTTTGAAAATTAGAGATGGCACATGCAAATTTGCTTAGAATGACAAAAGAATACCACATATAGGTAGGTATAGTGGACTCATGTGAAAAAACTGGTTTAAAGGATTTTGGATGCACAAGTAGAGGTCATACTTAGTGCAGAATGAAGGCTAGCAAAAGATTGGGAAGCGACCAACCAAGAAATGAATAATATCATAAGCAAGCATTAAGCATAATTAACACCGAATAATGCACCACAAGTAGGATATAATTTTCATTGCATGACTATTGACTTTCGTGCATGCATAGGGAATCACAAACCTTAACACCTATATTCTTACTAGAACACAATTACTCATAAACATAACTCACATATCACATCATCATATCTCAAAACTATTACTAAGAATCAAGTTTATTTTGTCCAATGATCTTCATGACATTTTGTTTACTTTATCCTTCTTGGATATCTATCACTTTGGGACTAATTTTCATGAGTTGTTTTTCATAAGCTCAACCAAATATAAGTGAAGATCATGAGCATAACAAATTTTGTTTCTCTCAAAATAATGTAAGTGAAGCAAGAGAGAATTTCTTCAAAATTTTACTAATTCGCAAACAAATCTAAGTGAAGAAAAAGAGCATTTCTTCAAAAGTAACAAAGCACACTGTGCTCAAAAAGATATAAGTGAAGCACTAGAGAAAGTCCTAGCTCGTAAAAGATTCAAGTGAAGCATAGAGAGCAATTCTAACAACTCATGACATAATTTTGCCTCTCTCAACTAGGTGTGTCCAACAAGGATTGATAACTTAAAACACAAAATAAAACAAGCAAAGACACATATTATACAAGACGCTCCAAGAAAAACACAGATCATGTGATGAATAAAAATATAGTCTTGAGTAAAATACCGATAGTTGTTTGAAGAAAGCAGGGATGCCACTCGGGGGCATCCCCAAGCTTAGTTGGTTGCTCATTCTTGAATAATAGCTTGGGATGCTGAGGCATCCCCATGCTTAGGCTCTTACATCTTTCCTTCATCCATCGTAAGATAACCCAAAACTTGAAAACTTCAATCACACAAAACTCAACAAAGCCTTCGTGAGATCCGTTAGTATAAGAATAATAAATCACTACTATAAGTGTTGTATCAAACCAATTCATATTTTGTTTTTGTACTATATCTACTGTATTCCAACTTTTCTATGGCAAAAACTCATCAAAGAAAACCATAGAGCCATCAAAATAAGCACACAACACAAAGAAAACAGAACCTGTCAAAACAGAACATCCTATAGAAATCTGACCATTTCGAACACTTCTGTAACTCCAAAAATTCTGAAAATTAGGATGACCTGAGAAATTTGTATATTGATCTACTGCAATTGGAATAGGTATTTTATCGCTCCCTGGTAAAAGATGAAAATTAATTTCGTGAGCACAAAGTTTTCTGTTTTTTCAGCAAGATCAAACAACTATTGCCCAAGAAGATCCTAAAGGCTTTACTTGGCACAAACACTAATTAAAACATAAAAAACACAATCATAACAGTAGCATAATTGTGTAAACACACAATAACAGGAAGCAAAAAGCAAAAATAAATTTTATTCATTGGGTTGCCTCCCAACAAGTGCTATAGTTTTACGCCCTTAGCTAGGCATATATCAAGGATCTAAGTTTTGTCTTCCGAAGTTTTGGCAACTTTTGTAAGGGTTTTCTCAAACCCGGGAGGCTCTTTCAGCTTCCCCAAATTCTCCGGAAAAGAAACCATCTTAAGATCCAAAATATCCAATCGCTTGTTGCAAAGAGTAACCAGGGTATTCATTCGATTGATACTACCATTGAGGTGTTTGAGGGGTTCATTATATTTCTGTACTTCAACCATATGTTTATGCAAATCAGCAAGTTTGTCCCGCATTTGGGCTCCCTTGGGGGTAAAATGAAACCCCTTCTTTTGAGGTGGAATTCCCAGGATTCCCTCTAATAGTTCATAGGCAGCATTGGCATCAAGTTCAATAAAATTTCCTTTAGTGGCGAAATCAAGAAGTTGTCTATGGGGCAAAGCCAATTCTATATAAAAATTACTAAGCAAAACCTTGGCGTCCCCCTTTAAGTTGGAAATACGATACGATTCCATAAGCCTATACCAGGCATCTTTCAAATTTTCTCCTTGTCTTTGCTTGAAGTACAAGACTTCAAAATCTAGTGATAAAGGAGGAGTAGGGACGCTAGCCGTCGATACTAGAAAGCAAGAGAACGACGAACAGAAAAAGAGAGGCAAATGGCGAGTAATGTAAATTGCAAGGAGATGAGATTTGTGAATAGGAACCTGGTTATGTTGAAGATCCTCCCCGGCAACGGCGCCAGAAGGCACGTTAATGGGAGACTATCTTGACTTGATCCTCCCCGGCAACGGTGCCAGAAATTCTCCTTGATGGCAGCTGGAACTACGTCGGTATTTCCCCGGAGAGGGAGGGATGATGCAGCACAACGGCAATAGGTATTTCCCTCAGTTATGAAACCAAGGTTATCAAACCAGTAGGAGAACCAACCAACACAACGTAAACAACTCATGCACACAAATAACAACACCTCGCAACCCGACGAGTTAAAGGGGTTGTCAATCCCTTTCGGGTAACGGCGCCAAAAATTGGTGCGTGACGGTAAAAAGGTTGTAATAGATTGGATAAATAGATCACAAATAAAATAAAGTACATCAAAGTATTTTTGTATTTTTGGTTTATAGATCTGAAAATAAAAGCAAGGAAAAAGTAGATCGCAAAGGCAAATATATGAGAAATAAGACCCGGGGGCCGTAGGTTTCACTAGTGGCTTCTCTCAAGAAAAATAGCAAATGGTGGGTAAACAAATTACTGTTGGGAAATTGATAGAACTTCAAATAATTATGATGATATCCAGGCAATGATCATTACATAGGCAACACGTCCAAGATTAGTAGACCGACTCCTGCCTGCATCTACTACTATTACTCCACACATCGACCGCTATCCAGCATGCATATAGTGTATTAAGTTCATGGAAAACAGAGTAATGCAATAAGAATGATGACATGATGTAGACAAGATCCGTTTATCTATATGGCGGTAGATATAGATCTCGTATTTTTATCCTTAGTAGCAACGATACATACATGTCGGTTCCCTTTCTGTCACCGGGATCAAGCACCATAAGATCGAACCCATTACCGGGCACCTCTTCCCATTGAAAGATAAATAGATCGAGTTGGCCAGACAAAACCCAAATATAAAAAAAAAACGAGGCTATAAGAGATCATGCATAAAAGAGATCAAAGAAACTCAAATACTTTCATAGATATAAAAACATAGATCTGATCATAGACTCGAAGTTCATCGATCCCAACAAACACACCGCAAAAGAGTTACATCATATGGATCTCCAAGAGACCATTGTATTGAGAATCAAGAGAGAGAGAGAGAGAGAGAGAGAGAGATGAATGCATCTAGCTACTAACTATGGACCCGAAGGTCTACAAAGAACTACTCACGCATCATTGGAGAGGCACCAATGGAGGTGGTTGTAAGTGCATCTAGTGCCCCTTAGTGATTTTGGTGTATTGAAGACTTATAGGTTAAGGGACTAATGTATTTGTGAGTGTACATAGGTCTATAAGTCTTTGAGGAGTTTGATATTTACAGAGAAAGTTGACCCCTAAAAATGAATGTCTTCAACTGAAGACTTTGGTTTTTTGAAGACTTTGAAAGTGAAGAAATTGGTGTGATCCTGAAGACTTGGTATTTATGCGAGGAATATGAAGCGTGAAGAATTTTGTTTTCGTAGTTTCATTTTATCTTTCTTGAGTCATAGGAAACACCGTACTGTTAAAGGGGTCGAGGTAAAACTAAGGAAAAGTTTCCAGGTGATGCTCATCTCAAAATCCTACACCTACCAATCCCTTCGAGTGAAGCCATTGGAATCTCATACAGTTCAATCAATTTCTTTAGTGACAAAGACGAAGATCTTCTAGTCTCTGAGGAACTTGTTCTGACTAAGGAGTTAGGAATTCGCCAGTGCGGATTGCCTACAAGTGAGGAACATGATATCCCTGAGGAATTTGAACCTCAAATTTTCGACCATTGTTGTGCTATGTGCCAGCTGTCCCAAAAATCTTCAATTCGAGTATTTCCTCAGTTTTGAAATTCCTTACTTGTTCGATTTCCTCAACTTTGCTATGTCTTCACTCTCTCCGTCGTTTTTCTTCTTGGACTATATATATATATATATATATATATATATATATATATATGAGCCTATCTCCTCTATAGCATTCACTTATTGCTATTTCTTCAAGTTGCATTTTCTACCAAGTGAATGTGATCGGACTCTTCCCCCTCTATGTTATACTCAACTTAGTCTGTTCACAAATTCTTCATGTGCGTTCTATTTGAAACCAGTTCAAAATCTTCATCGTGTCCATGTCAGCTGAAGAATTTCTGAATGAAACAATTAAACTTTCTTATCTAAATTTTTGCCTTTTTGCCGCCTAAACTGTTCCACATCCCATGATAAGACTTATCTATTCACCCATGATCTCACATGATCGCCACTGCTCTGTAGGTGGGTGACACATGTTGCTAGTATGAGAAGGGTCAGGGGCACGTTCGTCCATTTTCCTCGGGTGAGCAGTTTTTCACTGCGGCTATATATACCCCTCACCCTCCTCAGACTATTTTTACTCCACTCGACCTCACTCCCTCGCTCAAGCTCTCAAACTTAGTGCTGCCGCTACTTCTATCATCGCCGGTGAGGAAGAGCTTCACTACCTCGACCTCGTCGCCATCGTACTCGCGCCGGTTGTGGATTTCTTCACTCCGCCGCCGTCGTAGCTGTCTTCCTCCGCCAAGTTAGGGCGTGGAAGATCCGGACAGACGAACTTCCAATCTACTATTCCCAGTTCGTCATGTTCTTTGTCAAGGGTAATTAAAAGTTACTTTTACCGCCCTTGTTGATTCTGATGCTTTCCACAAATCTTCAAAAGGTGTTTATTCTTCGATCTTCACATTCTAAACACCTCACACGAATGTCTGTTCTTGATCTGTTTCTCTAAGCCACATTTTTCTTCAAGATTCCTCAATTGTGTAGATAGTCAATCTATACAACTCTGGAACCTAAGTCAAAGAATGCTTACTGAAATTCCTCAAGACACATCTGGTCAAATTCCTCAAACTTGTTCTTTTTGCAAAAACTTCTGAGAACGCATATGACCTCTTCAAATTCTTCGCACCTATACTCTGTTCACAGGTACTCATGTCCACTGCTGAATCACTAACTTCTCATCAACTTAACTCATTTGCAGCGTTCCTCGAAGAAAAGTTGCATACCTCGTCAGAAAACTCAATCGTTCAAAATCCTCAGCTGAAGAAAATGGCCGACGGGAAGAAACCTCAGAAGGGAGGCAAGAGACTGGAAGTCAACACAACATTTGAGATGCCCGAGGACATTTATGAAGACTGTTGTACTCCTGATGAGGCCAAACATGGCAAGGAGAACAAGAATCAGTGCAAGGTGCGCATACAAAGGATAGAGAGGAGATGGGCACATGAATGGAGGGAGTACAGGTATGTTACTTGAAAGTACATGAAGAAATTCACTCTTCACCCTCCTTGCCCAAGACCTCACTAGCACCTGGCTAAGAAGCTGATCCCACCAGCCTCAAGCGTGGTGAGGACTATCCTGATGAATGGGCAAGATGGAAAGCGAAGCTAGACAAAATGGCTAAAGAAGCAGTGAGGAAATTCAATGAAAACTCTGCTGCTGCTGCTGCCACGGCTGAGGCCTATGATAGCAAGCCCAAGAAGGCTATGCCAAAGAAGCCCATACACAAGCTCAGTGCCTCTGCTTCAATGCCCTCACGGCCAAGCACCTCAGCAATGCCCTCACGACCAATTCCTCAAGCTGCCCCAGTTCCTCAAGTTTCAAAGTCTTCAGCTCCTCCGACAAAGTCCTTAGCACCTGCGCATCTCGCCTCGTGTCAAAGCACCAAAGGCATCTCAATTGCCTCAGGAGCCTCAGCAAGTTCTTCAGCATTGCCGCAATCCTCAACTGGCCCCACTCTGCCGAAGAGAAAGGCTACTGCTGGACGAGGCTCTCGACCAAGTCCTCATAAGAAGCAGGTTGCCTTCCATGTGCCGTCCACTGATGACGAAGCTGATGATGATGAACTCGTTGAAATCATCAGAGACAGACAACAGAGGGCCGCTAGAGCCAAAGGCACAAATGTGCCATTGATGCTGGATCCCAAGCTGATCCTTGACATCATTGATCTATGGCAGAAGGATCCAAACACACCTATGCCAGACTTCAAGCTCACTCCTGGACAAAGTCACATGCCTACTGCCTTCATCAGTGAATAAAATGAAAATTTAAGAAGGCCAGGAAGCCAAAGAAAGCTCAGTATAAGAAGGAGCGTTTCCTGAAGAAAAATGTTGTCAACATGACAACTAATGAACTTGTTGCCATACAGTCTGAGATGGAAAGTATCAATGATGAATTCAATGTCTACCATACAGATTGGCTTGGAGCCAAAGTCCGGTTTGTGAAACTGACTGAAGGATTCACCTCAAATATTGCTGCTCCAACGCAACGTGAATCTCCTCAGGCTGAAGCATCTGCTCAGCAAACTGAAGGTCATGCCAGCACCATTGATGAAAATCAGGCTGCTAAAGAAACTGCCACTACCAGGGCTAATGAAGCTATTCCAGCCGCTGATGAAATTACCAGGGCAACCACTATTGTTGCGCCTGAAGAACAAGCCAGGCCAGCTGAAGAGTCAAACATTGTGCCTGAAGAAACTGAACCAATCAGGGCAACTGCATCAGTTGTGCCTCAAGAAAATGAACCAATTTCCTCTGCTCCTCCTACACCAACGCCAAGTCCCACTCTTCCTTCTGCATCAGAAGTGAGGAAAACCAAAGCTGCGGAGAGAGCAACTGTGAAGAAGAGGAAAACATCTTCCCCCTTAGAGTCTTCAGCACCAAAGAATACGAAGACTCTGACAAGTTCTTTTGAGAATCCAATTGATGCTATTCCAGTTTCAAGCATGCCATCAAAAGAATTCATTCCCTTTGGTGAGGATTATGAGATCCCAAGCGGATCTGATGAAGATGTTCCCTCTGCTGCTTCGTCGGAGCAGTTAGACGAAGAAATTGAGGTGGACAATCTCACATCCACTCCAGTGATATCATCGCCCATGCCTTAGTTCACAGCTGAAAAGGCAGGCATTGAGGAAATGGATGAAGAAGAAGACGTGGATATTGGGTGCACCACTCCAGTTGTGAACGATGACTTTTGGGAAATTCAGCATCCGAATTCACCACTATTCACCCCACTACAACACATTCCTCAGTCCCCTGACCAGACTGAAGAAATTCCTATGGGCTCTGAAGAACCTCAAGCTTCTCTTCTTACCATACCTGAAGAAATTCCAGCCACTAGTGCTGATGCTCATGTTGCTGAAGAGATGGAGACCTAGGCTGCCACTAAAGATGTTGGCACTGAAATTCCTCAGCCTGCGGCTCCTGAAACTATGATTCCTGAAGCTGTGAAGGCATTGACCGATACTCCTCAGCCCAAGCCGGAGAATCCCTTCTCCAAAAGGCAAAAATTCAAGGCTGGTGACTTCTTTCACGAGCATGTGTTCTTCACCGATTACACTCCATATGACTATGCTCGTCTTCGAAGGAAGCGTTTTTGGACTGCCAGCCAAGCCAACTTCTACTCTTCACTGCTGTTTGACAAGGACAAGATCTTTGACCATGAGCATATTCGTCATGTAGACATGGAATCACTATCGTGCTTCACCCCAGTCCTCAGTGTTCTTCATGATGCTGGGCTGCTAAACTTCTGCACCGACATCGTAGACTAGAATGAGGAACTAATTCTTCAGTTCTACGCCACACTACACATCATCAGCAATGCTGAAGATGTGAATTCATGGGTCCTGGATTGGATGACAGAAACACTCACTTCAAAGCACCGGCCTCTGAATTGCTTCATGCCCTTCCTGTCAGTCCTCCCCTTGAAAGTGCGCAGTTCATCTATCATGAACCTGAGCTATCAGATCACTATATGCAAGTGTTGATGAAGCCGCTGAAGCCTAGTCAAGCCCCAGGACCAAATTCCTCGTGGAGGAATTGTTGTATGTGCCTCAGACCATCTATCGCATTCTGCCCAAGACATTAAGTCCAATCAAAGGCCATGACTCTAATGAAGAAGTCGTTGGCATCATGAAGAATTTTCTGTTCAACATCATTCATGGCGTTCCAATCAACTACCATGATTTCTTCATGAGGACTCTGGCAAACATTGCACTGTCACCTTTTGAGTTGAAGCCTTATGCTCCCTGGATTATGAGATTCCTCATATCAGGGTCTTCAATCAATTAAAAGGCTGACTTTCAGAATCATCTCAATTACTTGTCGCCCATTGAAGTCTTCAAACAACCTGTTTCCTCATCTGATGAGAAGGGCAAGACAACTGGTATTATCGATGAAGGCATTTGTCGATTGGATGGTCAGTTCCGCAAAGCTGCATCTTATTCCACCAATGATGACTCTGCCACTCATGACTCTGCCGCCAATGCTTCAAAGCAAAATCCTCAAGGCACAACTCCAAGGGTGTTGACTGATCATGAGCTTCTCCTTAGTCTTCACAAGAAGGTCGATCTCAATCATAAATGGGTCAAGTGTCAGTTTGGTTCAATTCTTCAGAACATGACCATCACTCAGAATTCAGTGAAGAAGAACCATTACTACCTCCACGAAGTATTTGATTGCACCTAGGCTGTTCTGACTCATCTCTACGATGAAGATGACCTCAAGAAGATGGGCTACAAGCAGGACTTTGACTGGTACCAGCCACCTTCGAAGAAATTCAAGAAGGTCAAAGTTCCTCACTTGGTGGCCAACTCTTATTCTTCATCGCGCGAGATTGATGAACATGAAGACTTGGACGACACTACAACATGCCCTACTTCAACAACCGACCCCAACAATGCTGGCGCTCCTCCATCGACTCAGTGATGATATTCTTCAGGGGCGTTAGTCCTCACTTTTTGTCCCTTTTGGTCACTCAATGACAAAGGGGGGGATTTGAGTTAGTCTTCAAGCGGGCCTATTTATATGGGCGTTTTTTTGCTAAGTTACAACTCTTGTTCTTTTGACGATTTGTTGGATTGAGTTGTAAACTTAAGTCCGATGATGGTATGATACTTTTTTCTATGTTCTTGCGCATGCTATTTCCTCATGTATGATAATGCACGCATGCTGAATTACATCAGCCACCATATTTCATCATGCATTTCAAATTCTTCATACCTTATGTTAAATGCATGTATGAATTACAAGATATAGGGGGAGATCTCCATGATTCTACTCTTCAAATGTGCATTGCTTCAAAAGAAAATTCCTCACTATGCACATCTTCAAGGGGAGTTTCTTCTATATCTTGCAATCAAATTCCTCAATATCCATATTTACACTTCATATGTTTATCCCCGTTGAAAACTTAACCTATATTGTCATCAATCACCAAAAAGGGGGAGATTGTAAGTGCATCTAGTGCCGCTTAGTGATTTTCGTGTATTGAAGACTTATATGTTAAGGGACTAATGTATTTGTGAGTGTACACAGGTCTATAAGTCTATGAGGAGTTTGATATTTATAGAGAAAGTCGATCACTCAAAATGAATGTCTTCAACTGAAGACTTTGGTTTTCTAAAGACTTTGAAATGAAGAAATTGGTGTGACCCTGAAGACTTGGTATTTATGCGAGGAATATGAAGCCTGAAGACTTTTGATTTCGTAGTTTCATTTTCCCTTTCTTAAGTCATAGGAAACACCGTACTGTTAAAGGGGGTCGAGGTAAAACTAAGGAAAAGTTTCCAAGTGATGCTCATCTCAAAATCCTACACCTACCAATCACTTCGAGTGAAGCCATTAGAAATCTCATACAGTTCATTCAATTTTTTCAGTGACAGAGACGAAGATCTTCTGGTCTCTGAGGAACTTGTTCTGACTGAGGAGTTAGGAATTCGCCAGTGTGGATTGCCTACAAGTGAGGAACATGATAACCCTGAGGAATTTGAACCTCAAATTTCCGACCATTGTTGTGCTATGTGCCAGCTATCCCAAAATATCTACCCACCTAATGGTCATATCATGGAAGGGCATTTATGTCTTATCATGCCGGGCTGCTCCCTAGGCTATAAATAGCCGCCCCCTACAACCAGTAGCTGGTATGGCTGCTCCGCGAGAAACTGACACTTGTCATTGAGAGCATCCCATCCTCCAAGGACTTTGAGCAAAAATCATCAAGTGAGGAAAAACCCCAAACCCCGAACCAAACACCTACAAACCCAAAGTGATTGAGCATCACTGAAGAGATTGTTCCTGTGTGGAACCGACGCTTGTTACCTTTGAGGACTATGCATCCTCCAGACGGTTAGGCGTCATGGTCTAGAGCATCCAAGTGGAAATTGTGGATCGCCGAGTGACCGAGTCTGTGAAGGTTTGGAAGTCGCCTGAAGACTTACCATGAGTGATTGGACGAGGTCTGTGTGAGCTTAGTTCAAGGAGAATACGATGAGGACTCTGTGTCCGGGACTGTGTGTCCTCGGGTTTGAATACCTAGCCGCTCCAACCAGACGTACATCTGTCACAGCAGTTGGAACTGGTCTACCAAATCATTGTCTTCACCGAGCTAACTGGTTCTATTTTCTCAACCCTTTCATTTCCTCATTTTGTGTTTGTTGTACCTGATCGTTACTGTTTGAAGACTTTGACTGAAGACTTTCTCAATTTCCTCAGCTCAATTTCTTCAGTCAGTTTGTCATCAGCCTTCTTATCCTGTGTTTATGCTTTCTGTAGTCTATGCTTATTTTCATTTCATCATGGTGACTGTGCTATTACTCTGTTATGTTTGCACCTGAGTACTTATTCCGCTGCAAGTAGTTCTTTGCTAAGGAATTTCCTCACTCTGAAATTCCTCAGTGAAGAATTCATAAAAATCACCTATTCACCCCCCTCTAGTCGACTTAACACACTTTCAATTGGTATCAAAGAAAGGTACTCCCTTATTCTGTGTGATTTTGATTTAACCGCCTGGAGTTTTTGTTATTCGACCGCAGGAATGAAGATAGTGAGATGCCCCATCTTTGACAGTCATGATTATCCCAAGTGGAAGGCCATGATGAAGAAGCGCCTCATGGCGATGAACAGCGAACTGTGGACCATCACTGAGATTGGTCTTACCGATCTATGCAAGATGGCGGAGGCTAGTGATATTCACAAGTATACTCTACTTAACCTCGCGGCGAAGGACATTATCTTCTCCGGCTTGTCTCAAAATTAGTTCAGGAACATTATGCATCTCAGCCATGCGAAGCTCATCTGGGACCGATTATCTGAGTTCTATGAAGGTCATCGAACTCATCATGATCCCTGGTTTGGGGATTTCATGGAATCGCGCAAGGCTATGACTTTCAATCCGGAATCATCATCCTCTTCACCATGCCTTATGGCAAAAGGTGCCAAGGTAACTGAGTGCTACCTATCTGAGTCCAGTGATGATGAATCTGGTGATGAATTTGAAACCAGCTATAGCAAACTTGCTTCCCTTGCCACTAAACAACAAAGAGCTCTGGAAAAAGTTCAAAACATGCTAGATGAGAGCGATGATATGTTGGGTGAAGAGATGGATCGTTCAAAAGCTTTGGCTGAAAGTCTTCAGAGACTTCAGACTAAGTTTGATAATCTTCAGAGTCATCATAACACTCTCTTATCTGATCATGAGAAGCTTTCTTATGAATTTCTTCAAAGAAAGCAAGACCTTGAGCAGCTAAGAGTGAGTTATGAAGATCTTTAGAAGGAGCATGATTCATTACTTGCTCAACAAATCAGTTCCGCTAAGGTTGAATTCATCCCACCATGTTTGAAATGCATTGAACGTGAATCTGCTAATTCTTCACCTGAAAGTTCAAATGCTTCTATTGCTGCAAATTCTTCAACTGTCTCTGCTATCACTAATTCCTCATCTGAGGATTCTGCTAGTATCACTGACCATGCAGGGCTGTAGGAATTGTATGTGACAGGCATGTATAAAAGCCTCAAAGGACATCAGGCACTTTGTGATGTGCTTAAAAAGCAGATCCTCAACAAGAACCCTAGGAAAGAGGGTATTGCCTTTGAGAGGAAACTCAATGCTGATGGGACCTACTGGAAGCCTGAGCAGTATCCCAAAACCTCATGGGTTGCTACAAAGGGACCTTAAGTGGATCCATCTACTTTATCTGGCTTTACATGTGAATCTTCATATTCTTCTGATGAGTCATTTGACTCCAACTATAAGATGTTCAAAAATCAGAATGGTGAAGTATTCTTCTGATGAGTCATTTGACTCCAACTATAAGCTATTCAAAAATCAGAATGGTGAAGTATTTGCTAGATATGTTGGCACTATCTCCAGTTTAAATTTCAGCCCGACTGGCCTATCGGCCTGTTAATGGCCCATGTAACAGTTGGGCCTAATTACAGCCCGTGTTGAATCCGGCCTACTTACAACCCATTTAATAATGGCCCATGACACATTTAGGCCTATGGCCCGCGTAGATACCTGTCGGTGTCAAAACCGGCAGATCTCAGGTAGGGGGTCCCGAACTGTGCGTCTAGGATCAATGGTAACAGGAGACGGGGGACACAATGTTTTACCCAGGTTCGGGCCCTCTCTATGGAGGTAATACCCTACATCCTGCTTGATTGATCTTGATGAATATGAGTATTACAAGAGTTGATCCACCACAAGATCGTAATGAATAAACTCTAAAAGTCTAGTCTGGCCGTGATTATGAGGATTCGACCTATCTATGGAGCTAGCCCTCTGGTTTATATAGACACCGGAGGGATCTAGGGTTACACAGGGTCAGTTACAGAGAAAGGAATCTTCATAGTTGGTCACCAAGCTTGCCTTCCATGCCAAGGAGAGTCCTATCCGGACACGGGTGGAGTCTTTGGTCTTTGTATCCTTACGGCCCATCAGTCCGGCCCATATCCAATAGATCGGACACCCGAGGACCCCTTAGTCCAGGACTCCCTCAGTAGCCCCTAAACCAGGCTTCAATGATGATGTTTCCGGCACGCAGATTGTCTTCGGCATTGCAACGCGGGTTCTACTTTCCGAATACTCCAAGATAGTCTTTGGATAAAACGAAGGTGTCCAGATCTGCAACACAAGTACCACAAACAACCGCAAGGAATATAGTATTTCACGAGTCCCATCTGCTGACAATTTTTTGCAAGATGACATCACATCTATTCGGTCACTATATCGAACCATTTTTGTCTGCCGTTCCGCGTTTTGAGATGCGGTTTCCATTGGCACGTCTTGTCAAAGCAGAGACCGTGTCCCCTTATTGTGGGATTTTCATCAATGTGGGCGTGGGTAACCCAACCGTGCCGTTTACACAGCCCTTGGGAATAGTCGAGTTTTAGGGCGAGTGGGGAGGCATTCGATATTCACTGCCTTTATAATGGGATAAGGATTCCCCCTTCTTCTCCCACACCTTCTCTATTCCTCTGCCCTTCCACTCTTGAGCTCCAGCTCCCAAGTTCTCATCTTCTTCCCACTCAAGCTAGTACTCAACCATGTTCGGATCCGGAGGCCAAGGCAAGTGGATGGTCTCCTCCGTCAAGAAGAGGGACATTACTGAGCTTCGGGTGGCCGGGTACTTGGCGAAGGACATCGCCCACTGTCTTTTAGCCCAGGGGCAAGTCGTCCCCACACCGAAGCCCAACAAGAGGGTGGTATTCATCCCTCATTTCCTCCGCGGGCTAGGGTTTCCACTCCACCCTTTCGTCCGCAGCATGTATACTATTACGGGATAGACTTCCATGATCTATCCCCGAACTCTTTCCTCAACATCTCGGCCTTCATCTCGTGTGTGAGGCCTTCCTCCACCTCCAACCCCACTTCGGGCTGTGGCTCAAGGTCTTCAACGTGAAGCCGAAGGTGGTGGATGGCCAGCACGCGGAGTGTGGAGGAGCCATGGTGAGTAAGCTGACCAATGTCTCCTGGCCGTAAGGCACTTTCGTGGAGACTGTAAAGGAATGGCAGAAACAGTGGTTATACATCATAGAACCCCGCGACGCCACCTGGGCCGTAGCTGTCGAACTCAATTCCGGCACTCCCATGCGACTCACCTCCTGGGTCGAGAAGAGCCCGAACTGGTGTTCGCCAGATGAGCTGATAGCGCTGCAGACGCGTGTTCAAAGCATGGTGGACAAGGATGTCAAACTTGTCGATATAATCCAGGTGATGCTAGTTCGCCGGATTCTCCCGTGCCAAAGCCGAAGCCTCCCTCTATGGGAGTTCAATCTGAAGAAGAAAAATACCCTGAAGAGGCTCTTCGAAACCACTCACGAAGACGCCTGGAAGTTGCTCTTCAAGGGCATAGAGACATCGCCGACCACAGATTTGGACCGCGGGCATGACATTAACCACCTTGCCAATGAGGTATGTTATTTTTAATGCATCCCCTACTTGCTTGTTTCAAGGGTGATACCTAAGCTTTTATTATCGTTGCTTCTTCAGGACTAGATGGAGAGGGCAAAGCGGATCCAGTGTCCGGCTCCGCTGCCCGAAGAGCCAGTCATCCCGCATTTAGCGAAGATGCTGGTGCTGGTGCCCTATACGGCGCTGGCGAAGAAGGCCACGGGGAAGGCCAAGGGGGTCCAGAGTGGCCCCTGCTGCAAGGGCACTTCGGACGCGACGTCCGAAGACAAGACCCGCTCCTCCGTCGCCGAAGACGACGACGATGAGGAGGAGGAGAGCGATTCTCCCCCTGATGGGAGGAGGAAGAAGAGGGCGGCCTCCACAATTCTGGAGGCGGAGGCACCCAAGAAGGGGAAAGGCCCGCTCGCGGGCAGCTCCGCATGGGACGTCGACAACAGTCTGGAGCGACGCCCCTGCACTAAGCCTCGGGCTGCTGCATCGTAAGCGCTAAGACTCATACATGCCCATAAATCTAACCTCTCCTCTTTGTTGTATCAACATGATTAATTATGCTATTGCATTCCGGCTCATGACAGCTCCCAGCGATCCTCATCAACAGGCTCGTTGGACTCAAAGGAGATGGACAATGAGACACTGCCGGCCGCTTACTCTCCCAAGGCCAAGGGAGACGTCGAGGTGCTATCCCGAAGGACCTTCCCAGGTTAGGGAGAGGTTTGGGAGGCCGTCAAGGCGGTACCGGAGGGCGATACCTCGGCCGCCAGACACATGGGGGAGTAGGCCCCCATGGAGACTGGCGATGGGGGCCGTGCTCAATTCGGCCCCCATATGAGCACGGATTCGGAGACCCATATGGCCCTGGAGTCCAATAAGCAGCTTCCTTCAAGAGAAGGAGGCGTGCCCGTCCCGCCGGCAAGCTCTGTCCAACCAGAGGCGCCGGACAATCTATTGGAACCGCTACGAGGCGCTTCCATATTGGAAGAACACCGTATCCTTATGGGTACGGTGATTGAGAAGGTTCAATCTATTAAAAGCGGACTGACCGAAGCCTGCAGCAGCCTACTGACAGGTTTTGAGGTAAGCAGCATTTAACCGAGAAAATCCCCACATAGACAGTAGCCCCTGAGACACTATCCGGTGTTCGGAAAGAAAAGCCGGACAGAGGATCAATTAAATTTCGCAGGAAACTAACCAAACTGTATCTGATGTGAATAAGCAGGCGTCGCTGCTGGCCGCGACTTCTCACACTGCCGAAGTCTCCGGACTAAAGCAGAAACTGGAGCGGGCCGAAGAAGAGCTCGGCCAGGCGAGGAAGCAGCTGGAAGACCAGCAAGGTATGCAATTGCTCGCTATATATTCAAAAAGAGTAAATGATGTATACTGACCGTAGTGTCATTATATGTGTAGGGGAGACGACTAAGATCGAGGCCCTGAAAAAGGCCCTGGCCGAAGCCGAGGAGAAAGCTGTCAAGGAGCAGGCCGCTCGCAAGAAGCTGAAGGCCCGTCTGAACGAGGTCCAATAAGAGCTCCAGGACACGGTGATGAAGTACGAGGCCCTGGAGTGCGATGTTTTGGCTCGAGAGACCGAACTCTCCAAGGCTCGTCAAAGCACGGAAGCGGCCCGGTTTGAAGCCCAGGGTGCCCTCCAGGAGATCCAGGAGGCCAGGAAGATCGCGGCGGGTAAGGCATTTAGTATGCAAAGCAAATATATGAAGAAGAAGTATTTCTTACCAACCCTGATTCAGAGTTCTCCAGGAGCCTTCGTAGATCTGCCGTGCAGTGTGTCCAACGTCGCAGAGTTCTTCCGAGCTGAAGAAGGGAGCTCCACGGAGAAATTGTTCTGGTCGCAGTATCTTGCGCCAGAGCATCCCGTGCCCTTCACCGATCAGCTGAAACGGCTGGTGGAGCTGTATCGGGTGGCTGAACTAGCCATGAAGGATTTGATAATCCGGCTGTGGCCAGCCGAAGCTATGCCCGACAGCTACTTCGGACTCGTGAAGCGGCTGGTGAACGCCAGTCCTTGGCTGGACGTTGTCAAGCGATCGGCCTGCATTGAAGGTGCACGCATGGCCTTCACCTGCTGCAAGATGTGGTGGGCGAATATGGACGCCATCGAGCTGACCAAGGGGCCGCCAGAGGGTAAGGAGCACCGCACATCCGAGTGCTATTTTGCAGATGTCCTAGAGGGGTCTCGCATTGTAGCAACGCAGTGTGGGCAAGACATTATTTTCGAATGAATACATTCATGTTGTCTTTGCCTTGTATGATGAAAACAAAACTTTTATGTAATATAATGCTTTAAAAAATTTCTCCTCCTGTGCGGCCGTTTTATGTGAAATCTGAGAGTTGGCCAGTCGTCGGCTTCTTCCCCCATGTAGGAAATACGGGGGTGTTCGGGATGTAATCTAAACACTCTTGATCCAATTGTTTGGTCCTTGAAGGAGGTGTTTAGCGCGACGAACCAGGCAATCGGACTATGCAGCTTTAGCACTCTCACTTAGCAGTAGGAGTTCGACAATATAAATGTATGCGCAGCCCCTAGTATCCGGACTAAGATGCTGCAAATACTTGATCGGGTAAGTACCAATCCCTCGCGTAATGAGGAAAAAATATCTAAGGATTTGAGACCTCCGAAGAGCTGACCGACACTCGCCGCATCATGAGAGTCAGTTTTCGGCTTTCTCTACTGAGGTGCTCACTTGGGTAAACCAAGGCACAATCACAGTAGTTCTCCCTTTACTACCCTAGCCGATATAGCGGAACATAAGTTAGCAAGCATAGGAGCCGGGCAACCCAACTATTGACCAAAGACATGATTCGGAGCCAATGCATATAGTGCTAAATTCGGGGTGCCGAACTGTACTATAAAAGTGTTCGAACTTTTGTTGTGGGGTGCTATGCAGCCCCTGGCAAATTGAAATGCACTCGAGTGTACAGGTGTTATCTGATAGAATTACCAGAAAGGAAAAGGCAAAAAGAAAGAAAAAGGAAGAACCAGTGGTAAGCTAGAGCCGTGAAAATTTGGGTCGCAAACTGTTTCTAATATAATTTTATTGGCGCGTTAAAGCGCATTTATACAAGTAATGCAATAAGCGGAAAGGCTATTTACTATGCCTTCAGCAAGAGAGAGCTGTGTGTGGGTCCTGAAGATAGGTAAAGGGATCATTAAAGAGACCACCTAAGAGTTTCCCAATACGTCCAAGCTTCTTGTTGTCTTGGTGTTTTTATCCTTCGAAAAGAAACGATGATCAAGCCGCCAGGAAAGGCTTGTAAAAAAAAGGAAAAACCAGAGAAAAAAGGGAAATAGTGAAAGTATGAGTGTCCGGGGCGGTCGAGCCGTATTGTGGATCACAAGCTGATTATGCCTCCATCCGAGTCCATGGTATTTTTAGTGCGTAATTATGTACGCGCGGTACGATGGCCGCCACTTGGTTAGGACGGAGGCCAAATTGCTAGACGAGCTCCTGACGAGCCGAGCTGCCCTTCTGCGGAATGGTTCGGACTCTCTTGACAGTGTCCGAGGGATCGGCCACCGAATTGAGGTTCTGCTTGACAAGGCCACCATGTACCTCTACCGCTAAGGCATCGGTGTGCTCCTCGATGCGGAGGGAGCGTTCCGTATTTCCATTGACTGTTATGATGCCGCATGGTCCGGGCATCTTAAGCTTGAGATAAGCTTAGTGTGGCACTACATTGAATCGGGCAAATGCGGTTCGTCCGAGCAGTGCATGGTAGCCGCTGCGAAAGGGGACAATATCGAAGATTAACTCCTCACTTCGGAAGTTGTCCAGAGACCCGAAGACAACCTCTAGTGTGATTGAGCCCGTGCAGCGGGCCTCTACGCCCGATATGACTCCTTTCAAGGTAGTCTTTGTGGTCTTGCTCCGCGATGGGTTGATGCCCATTTTGCGCATTGTATCTTGATAGAGCAAGTTGAGGCTACTGCCACCGTCCATCAGGAGTCGCGTCAGGTGGAACCCATCAATTATTGGGTCCAAGACCAGTGCGGCTGAACCGCCATGATGGATACTGGTCGGATGATCCCGACAATCAAAAGTGATCGGGCATGACGACCATGGATTAAATTTTGGGGCGTCTGACTCTATCGCGTAGACGTCCCTGAGCGCGTGCTTGCACTCCCTCTTGGGGATGTGGGTAGTATATATCATGTTTACCGTTTTGATCTGAGCTGGGAACTTCTTCTGACCCCCTATGTTCGGCGGCCGGGGCTCCTCCTCGTTATCTTCGCTTTGCGATCCATTATCCTTGTTTCCGGCATTTAACTTGCCGGCCTGTTTAAAAACCCAACAATCTCTATTGGTATGATTGGGTGGTTTGTCTGGGGTGCCATGAATCTGGCACGGATGATCAAGTATGCGGTCTAGGTTGGATGGGCCTGAATTGTTCTTTTTAAACGGCTTCTTCCGCTGACCAGGCTTAGAGCCACTGAATTCAGCATTGACCGTCATATCCTCGGTGTTGTCATTGTTATTTTGACGCTTGTACCTGTTGCATTGAGACTTGTCGTTGCTATTTTTAGCTTCAAGGGTGCCGGTGTCGCTTGCGTTGTTTTTGCTACGGGCCAGCCAACTATCCTCGCCGGTGCAAAAGTGGGTCATGAGTGCCGTGAGGGCCGCCATGGACTTTGGCTTCTCTTCGCCGAGGTGGTGGGCAAGCCATTCGTCGCGGATGTTGTGTTTAAAGGCCGCTAGGGCTTCGGCATACGGGCAGTCGACTCTTCGGTTCTTTTTAGTTAGGAACCTAGTCCAGAATTTCCTGGCGGACTCTCCAGGCTATTGAACTATATGGCTTAAGTCATCGGCGTCCGGAGGTCGAACGTATGTACCTTGGAAGTTATCAAGGAAGGCTTCTTCCAAGTCCATCCAGCTGCCAATGGAGTTCTCGGGCAGACTGTTCAACCAGTGTCGTGCTGGTCCTTTGAGTTTCAAGGGGAGGTATTTAATGGCATGAAGGTCATCGCCGCGGGCCATATGAATGTGGAGAATGAAGTCTTCGATCCATACCGCGGGGTCTGTGGTGCCATCATATGATTCTATATTCACGGGTTTGAACCCTTTTGGGAATTCATGTTCCATAACTTCATCGGTGAAGCAATGAGGGTGTGCGGTGCCTCTATATCGGGCCGTATCGCGACGTAGCTCTGATGGGGTCCGTCTGCGGCTTTCAGCCCGCGCATGACTAGGTTTGTCACGTCCAAACAGATGGACGTCGTCGCATGTCGGGGCACGTCCTCGCGATCCATAGATCGATCTGGTATGTCCTGCTTTATTGTTCAGGTCATGTCGAAGGTCATATGCATGACCGTGAGCTAATTTGCCTCTGCCTTTGCGATGAGGCGGGGCGGGCTGGTGTTCAGCTTGAGTTGCCGCTTTGTCCCGGCCACGTGGTGGTCGGTCAGCGGCATTGCGTGATGGTGGTATGTGTTCCGGCGCCTTGTCGTCGAACTGAGGTAGTAATTTGCGCTTCGGGTAGCTTTTGGCCGAGCGCTTTAGGCCGTATTCTTCGGCTGCTAGGACGTCTATCCTTTTATCATTGAGTAGATCTTGGTCAGCTTGAAGCTGCTGATGCCTCTTTTTCAGGCTCCTTGAAGTGGCTAATAGCCGGCGCTTGAAGCACTCCTTCTCAAGAGGTTCCTCAGGCACGATGAAATCCTCGGTGTCGAGGCTCGCCTCATCCTTGGAGAGCGGAAGATAATTACTGTCCTCCGAGTCCTTGTACATGGCCTGTTTACCAGGGCTAACCTGCCCATCTTCCCGTTCATCCTGTTCGGTAGTTGCGTCAACGGGGTCTTCGTTGTCTTCGGCTCCTTCCGAAGTGTTATCTTCTCCTATGCCACTGTTGCTATCTTTACTGCGGCGTGACTTAGAGTGGCGTCGTTGATGCCGGCCTTTCGATTGTATCTCAGGAGGTTTATCCCCAACTGGATCTTCTTTGTCATCGCCGTTGTTCTGCTTTGGTGCATCCACCATGTATACATCGTACGAGGAAGTGGACATCTAGCGTCTGGTGAACGGCGGGTCCTTTGCCTCTTCTTCTCCAGCATCGTCGTCCATATTGTCGATGTCGTCGAAGCCGTAATCGAGCATGTCAGTTAAGTCTTTGACAGTGGCTATGAAGTGGGTGGCAGGTGGGGAGCAAAATACCGTGTCATCATCTTCTAGTTCGAACCGGATATAGTTCGACTGTGAATCCCCCGCTAAGGATAGATCTTTTAATGAATTCAGCACATCGCCCAAGGGTGAGTGCCAAAAGATGTCCACGGCGCTGAATTCGGTGATCGATAACCGATCATGCTCGACATGCGCGGACGCACAAAGTTCAGAACTTTTAATCGGAAACAAGCCCGAGGTTTCGGTGACACAGGCATTACCAGGGGTTAGGTCTGTGTGCGGCTCCAACGTCATGGACTCTGCGGCTTCCGTGGCGGGGTTAAGCTTCCTGTCCTCGGATGGTGCGACCTGCTCCGGATCTAAGGCCAGAGCGGTTACAGGTGCAATTTCCTGGGTATGGCTCGATGACAGATCTAAGTCATGTTCATCGAGGTTACGGGGCGCGATCACCGTGGTATCGAATTCGTCGAAGATCAAGTCTTCGCGGATATCCGCGACATAGTTCAAGCTCCTGAATTTGACCTGATGACCAGGGGAGTAACTGTCGATCTGCTCCAGATGGCCAAACGAGTTGGCCCGCAGTGCGAAGCCGCCGAACACGAAGATCTGTCCGGGGAGGAAGACCTCCCCTTGGACAACAATGTTGTAGATGATTAAAGGAGCCATCAAACCTTTTGAGGATGACACAGTGGAACTCTCAATGAAAGCACCAATGTCGGTGTCAAAACCGGCAGATCTCGGGTAGGGGGTCCCGAACTGTGCATCTAGGATTGATGGTAATAGGAGACGGGGGACACAATGTTTTGCCCAGGTTCGGGCCCTCTCTATGGAGGTAATACCCTATGTCCTGCTTGATTGATCTTGATGAATATGAGTATTACAAGAGTTGATCTACCACGAGATCGTAATGACTAAACCCTAAAAGTCTAGTCTGGCTATGATTATGAGGATTCAGCCTATCTACGGACCTAGCCCTCCAGTTTATATAGACACCGGAGGGATCTAGGGTTACACAAGGTCGGTTACAGAGAAAGCAATCTTAATAGTTGGTCGCCAAGCTTGCCTTCCACGCCAAGGAGAGTCCTATCCGGACATGGGAGGAGACTTCGGTCTTTGTATCCTTACAGCCCATCAATCCGGCCCATATCCAATAGATCGGGCACCCAAGGACCCCTTATTCCAGGACTCCCTCAATACCAGCCTACTTAAAGCCCATAATTTTATTGGGCCAAACAGGCCCGAGATATATTTTGGCCTGTTAACTGCTCGTCCTATTTGGGCCAAACATGGGCCTTAGGCAGTTTCGGCCTGTATTGGTCCGTGAATTTTTCGGCTCAACACTAGCCCAATCTAGGTTTTAGCCTGTTAAAATCCCATGGCTCTAGCCCAGCTGGACAGAACTTTACTCGGCCTGTTAAAGGCGGGAAATAACTATAGGTTTAGACCTGCTAATGGCCCAAGATGATTATAAGACCAGGCTTTGGCCCATATGAGAAACAGGCCGGCCTGAAGACCGACAACACTGAGATCCACTGAACCTTCTGGCCTAAATTACAACATACTGACCAAGAATAAACCTAGACTATACAACAAACAAATTACAGCATATTACATCCCCTCGACATCAATGTTCGCTGCCAGTAATAATAAAGGGAAACCAGACAACAGATTACGTAAACTGGGCATGTCGCCACCAGTGGAAGTTATCAGGCGAACAAAATAATAGACAAAACTGACAACACTTCAACACAGTTCAAGAAAGGTTAGCCCGACCCAGGAGCTGCAGCGCAAGCAGGTCAGCAACCTGATGAGACTGCGCTTCTTTGGCGCTCATATCCACCAACTTAAGCTGCATAGCATCAATAAATGTCATGTACTTACGGTTAATCTTGCATAGAGATTGGAGTTCCAGTCGTATTTGAGCGGAAGCATGTATTTATGCTTGAATTTCAGACTAAAGAAGTCGAACAAATTCAGGTGGCGACTTCATCGACCTTGTGTCACTAAGTAAGTTTGACACTACATCAAGATGTGACTTCGTGGTTGTATCCCTACCCTCAATATGTGTTGCCTTCTCCTCTGGAATATGTGTTAGAGGGACAAACAATGGGTTCGTCTCACTATCATTGTGGCAGTTCTTCCTAGTAGCAGTGTTGTCACCCTGAAAGAAAAACAAGTAGGTAGATAACAGGTTTTGCACGTATAAGCATCAGCGATGTCAATTCATCTCATTTCTTTGTCATAAATAAAGAGACATGGTTTAAAATAACATTAACATAATAGGCATTGTTCATAGTTAAGACGGCAGGAAATGGCATTGTGCAGGAGCGGCCAGCTTCATCAGCCCACTGGATTACAGATCAAGAACACAAGCATAGATGTAGTTCTAAACAACATATAAGCATGAATGGTGAGTGCACTGTCAATTTATACCATTTCAGATTGGTAAATAAAGAGACACGATTTGAATAACATTAATATAATATGGCATTGTTCATAGTTGAGACATAGCAGGATATGACATTGTGTTGTTGTTGGTAGTCTCACCACGCCACTAGATTACAGATCAAGGACACAAGCATACACATAGTGCTAAAGAAGATAACTTGCTATGTTTAGTTTAATTTACATGGTACGAATCAGGAACTAGATTGTAAAACTAAAGATTGAAATTGAGAAGGACAAACTTATGTTTATGTACTTTTACTTTAACAAGCAATTTGATGCAGACGACAAAAATAAACAGCATTTGCACTCATAGCTATCCAAATATAAACAACAAAGTTTGAAGGCTGGAGGAGGACAAACTTACATTAGTAGTGAAGACAGGCTCTATAAAGGCCTTGTCCATATTCATGGGGGGGGGCAATTCAAGAAGTTTACCGCACAGTATTATTTAAGAGTATTGCCTTTATTCTACATTTTGTTAAGAGTAAATATAGATGTGAAAATATAGGAACAAATGGCAATAATTTAACTTAAGATGCAGAGTACAAATGTAACTACATCATACAGGCAGAAGGCATTGACAAGAGCAATGCAGAGCTAAACTTCTTCAGTAACATTGGTTTTATTCAATATTTTGGCAAGAGAAAATGTAGATCTGATGTGTAGGAAAATGGAGGACAAGGGAAAATAAGCTGCAAAGTGTACATGAAGAACTAGCTGACAAATATAAGTACACCGATGAAGGACAACAGATACTTAGAAGAACAATGCAGAACTAAATTTCTTCATAGGCATTGGGTGCGGTGTTCTATATAGAATTATAATGTGGAGCGAACAGTAGGTAAGCAAGCTATAATGCACAATGATGTCACATAATCCACCAGGTATGAATGTAAGGACAACGATAGGACAATACGTACTCACAAGAGCAAAGCAGCGACCAGCATAGTTGCGATATCCTAGGTTTTGCGGCGCTGGTTCTATCGCCAATATACGTTGGGTGCTATGTGATTTCTCTGGTAGCACCACCTTTTTCATGGACTTTGCTTGTACTCCTTCAGGTTATTCAATCACCCTCTTCCTTTTGGATGTCTGAAACACAAGAACAACATTTGAATGGAAAAACATGGTATGACGACAAATGGAATAGGTGTTGATAATGGATGGGCATGGCATCTTCACATATATCATGAGTAAACTAAGCATATGGTGGTGCAATGAAGCAAAAGAAATGCAAGACACCTTATGCAAGATATGTGCAACCAATAAGACCTTGCCAAATTAGAATAGGCACCTTATTGGGTGAACATGATAGGCCATCTACCTTTGACTCCTTGAGCTCAGAATAGTCATTAGGATCATATTCTGAATACGAATCTATAGGTCAGGAGCATGTGGGTTTCATTGCTTCCACAATGGACCTCAATCCCTTGATGCCAAGTTTGTTACCCAATTAACTGTTCCGCAATATTCTTCTGATGTGTGCATTCTTATATTCATTGTGATTACGTACAATATCTGTAAAGCATGAAAACACAAATAGTAGTGAGATTATCTTTGTAATGCAGAGGATATTGAAATATAATAGAGGCACCCTGTAAACCCTTATGTGCTATCAATGGATTCTGATGAGAGAGCCCATGTGTGATGTAATATGGTGAGTGGATTAATATAATCTGGCACAACTACACAAAAAAATAAGCTCCCAGTTGGGGGCCGAGATATAAAGATAGTTGGCAGATGATAGGTTCATAATATACCGTATAGAAAGTTTATTGCCAAAACATGATAACGAGAGCGCAGAGCCGGTAGGCAGATCATAGTCTAGATAATAGGGGTACACCATAACCACCATGAATAAATCGGGAAAGTGGAACTCGCTGGAAAACATAGGGTTTTGCCGCTACTAATATGCAGCCTATCGATCACCTACAGGCCAGCTCTATTCATCTGAAGGGACACAACTGTTACTATTAGTTTATTCTATCAAAGACCGCGCGGCTCCCACCATTTCCGGGGTATTATGGCAGACCAACTCGAAGTGCAAAATCATTTAGCAGAACCGGCCCAGTAGAGGTGTCGACTGCAGATATCCCTGCTCCCCTTCCTGACAAGGAACATACTGTGCTTACTAAAGAAGAATAGAAGAGGAACATGTTAAAGAACAGAAGAGGAAGCATATTCAGCATGTCTGCATGCAAGTCGCGTGACTTTTGTCATTTGGGTCAGTCGACCATTTCAGGCGGTTGGATGAAGATCCTATGTGTCCTAACCCTTCTTCTTCCTCATCTCTAATTCTTCCCATATAGAACACCGCACGGGCCACCGGCCGAACCACCGGCCCCGACCCCCCGGCCTTCCCTGAACCGCCCCACCGCATGTGTTCCTCCGCCACCCCCACCCCAACCCCGCCCCCACCCGCGTCGAGTTTTCTTCGTTCGGCGAGGCCCCACCACCGCCCCCCACAACCACCGTCCCCACACGAGCCCCTTCATTCGCACCGGCGAACTGCGGCGAGCTCTGAAAAATTGATTGACCCAATTTTGAAATTTAGTCTACTGTCATTTAACTAGTGTGGAATATAAAAGGGGAAAACCATAAGCATTGCGAGTATAGTGTTGAGCATGACATGGCGGATCTGAAGGTGCAAACCGGACAAAGGCAACTTCGCAACCAATGTTTGCTTTCAACTAGCAAGTAAGTGATGGACAAGAAAATCAGAGTAAAGCAATGGCGATCTATTTTCTTGCTGCGATAAATAAGTTGAGCAGATACGAAAGAGTACCGCCTCTCGTGCATCACCGTGTATGCATCTGCTGAGAATTCGACGGTGTTGCAGTAGTGATGGCTGTCGGTAGAGTGGAAGCAGATCTAGGAGGGTAGACGGTGGCAGCAGGGCGCGGTGGACGAGACGGTCGTTGGAGCAGCGCCGGCTAGGTGGACGACAGCAGGGATGAAACGAGAGGATAGGATGCAAGGATCCCGGTCCAAAGCCGCGGATGAGAGAGGTCGATCTCTTGTAATGGACGACAGTGTCGGGGTATCACTCCGGCATGGTGGAGGAGGACGGCGGTGGATGGGGTGGCGGACGGAGGAGGCTAGGGTGGAGAGGCTGTTTTGGCGCCCACGGAGTACGAATGGGGAAATGGAGGGAGAGAGAAAGGGGGAACCATGTCTTCAGGGCACGCTTGTCCCAAATGTGAGGAAATTTACAAACTTAGCCCCCATTTAAAATTTCCTACATCACAACAATATTAGTCTGTTGGGGATAGGACGGTAATCTCGCATACACTGAATTTTTGCCGATGAGAGTTCCTTTTTGGCGCCCACCATGTATGAATCCGGGTGAGAGGCGGTTATGTCACGTTTGAGTGAAATTACAAACCTACCCCTATCAAAACCTATAGAAATCGAGCCGATAGGCTTTGCATGTCAGGGATAGGCAGTAATTTCCATCTCGCAGATTTTGGTTTCGGGCGGTTACTGCGACTTTCCTCGCTTCGTTCATATTTTTGCAGAGCAAGAATGCACTTTACCGTGCCAACTCAGTTCGAATCTAGTTTGTATTGTATTTTTGTTTGGCCAGGATCCATTTGCGATTCGAATAAAATTCTATATACATCATTTTTTATATATACTTTCAAAAGCACAACACCCTTTATACATAAATATGGTTTACAAATGGCATGATCTCAGATTCATAAGGTTGTATTCATCTTAATTTGGATTTCCAAATATTTGAAACCACTTTATGTTGAAATACAATGTATGCATTCCTCGCTAATTGTCTCCAATTAATGTGTATTTCATGCGGTTTTTTTACTTCTCAAACATGTATAATGTGTTCCACACACGCAACATACAATGTAATCCTGTTAGACATTAATTGTATATAAATCATGCATTATCTCTAATTAAAGAATCTATGGATCACTAATATTGATAAACTATACAACATTACACATGTCCCCAAATTCAAATGAATATGCATGTTTGATACACCAATTTGCGTCATGATATTATCAATGTTGTGATCTCCGGTTTAAATATTTGAATCATGCTTATATAGGAGTATCTCTCTAGACCTATACGCGTTCATCGTCTCTCGAGTATCTCTCGTGCTACCTGTATATCGACAATGATCTTTTACCTTCGCAACACACTGACGGTACTCTCTCCCTCGACCTTCATCACTCTATCTCTCTCTAAGTATACCTCACTCCCAGCTATCTGTCTCTAACTATGATTCTCCAGTGAAATCTCTTTCTCTCACACAAACAAAAACTTTGTCTCCCGGGGTCTCATTTCTCTCTACTATTCCCCTACGTGCCACTCGCACACCCACTCTCACACAGAGATGTCTTTCACTCCTTGCATATGAGAAGCTACGACTCTTCCTCTTAAATATCTCTTTCTCACGAACAAACACAAACTCTGTCTCCCAGGGTCTCATATCTCTCCACGGGTCTCTTGTATGTCGCTCACACACACACTCTCTCCCTAGAGATATCTTGCGTTCCCTCATATGTCTCTCTAGCTATCACTCTCTTTGTGAAATATCTTTCTCTCTCGCAGACACAAAAATCCGTCTCTCGGGATCTAATTTCAGTAGAACTGCACAAAAAGATCAGATGGACAGGTACTTATGCTGCTGTTATGCACTCCAAAGTTCACTTAGACATGCATCGATGTTGACAAGAAGAAGTGTCTGTATTCATTCGAGTATCAATCGGCGTCAACTAGTTGTCAAACTCCAAGTATTAGGAGAGTGAACGCCAAAAATATTGCTTGGCACATAGCCCAGAAAAACGCAGTCCGGTCTTTGGTCCCAACTTGTGCCTTTTGGTTATCGGAACATATGGTAGCGAACTATATGGCATGGAGTCTAAAGATTCCAGACAAGTTGGTTGACGCGTATATTCATTTGGCACTTAATCAGTCTGCGTGCCAGGGATGCTCCATTTCAGTTGAACTGCACAAAAAATTTGGGTGGTTCATTTTCTCAACCACCTCCTTTCTTGTCTACAATATAGAATTTTGGTGAGCTACAGGACCAAGATGAGTGAGTAAACTAGTTGGATGAAAGTAGTGGCCAAGTTGCTCAAACCTCCCTCGGCACGAGGCCACTATTTGAGGATAAACCTACAAGCAAAGTTTAGATTGTCTGTGTCACCTCTTATGTACTCGAAAGTTTACTCGTACAAGCATTAATTTTAGCAAGGAGTACCTCCGACTGAACACCATTTACTAGTCTGTACCCTAGGTAATTAAAGTTCGTCCATGAATGATATTGGCTGTGATCTCAATCATTTGGTTGCATAAACATACTGAACATGTGTATATCTGAATCTTTTTGTGAATTATCTATGAATATTGTCGTGTGATTTATCAATCATTTGGATGCATAGACATGCTGAATTTGTGTATATATGAATCTTTTGAGTTGTTGCTTGTGAATGTTGGCTATGAATATGAACGTGTCCTGTGAACCTGAGTTTGATACAAATGTTTACCTGCTCTGTTCTACTTGTGTGTGAACTTGTTAGTATGTCTACTGTGGGATTTGTGATGTGTGGGTGTCAACGGCATACCTTCTTCCTAAGAAGAATTGCACCTGCTTTGTTAGGGTAGCAACGGCGCATCAACTCTTTTTAATATATTTTTCTATGTCTTCCCCCTCCCCCGCTTTACCCCTGCCGTGATGTTTTCGCCTCAAAACAAGCATAGTATTGCGTTGTTTTTGGGGCTTGATGAAAAATCGAGTGCTGGTTTCTGTAGGTTGGCCTGCCCAGCAAATGGACTGGGAGGCTAAAAATACAAGTTGTATGGTGCATAGGCAAGTAAAAAAACGCCATCGAGAGCCATCTGTCGGTGTCAAAACTGGCGGATCTCGGGTAGGGGGTCCCGAACTGTGCGTCCAAGGTTGATGGTAACAGGAGACAGGGAACACAATGTTTTACCCAGGTTCGGGCCCTCTTGATGGAGGTAATACCCTACATCCTGCTTGACTGATGTTGATGAGTATGAGGATTACAAGAGTTAATCTACCACGAGATCGTTGTGGCTAAACCCTAGAAGTCTAGCCTGTATGGTTGTGATTGTCCTCCTAAGGACTAAACCCTCGGGTTTATATAGACACCGGAGGGGCCTAGGATTATACAAAGTCGGTTACAGAGAATGGAAATAATACATCCGGACGCCTAGCTTGCCTTCCACGCAAAGGAGAGTCCCATCCGGACATGGGAGGAAGTCTTCTATCTTGTATCTTCATGGCCCAACTGTCCGGCCCATGTCACACAGGCCGGACGTCCGAGGACCCCTTAATCCAGGACTCCCTCAGTAGCCCCTGAACCAGGCTTCAATGACGAGGTGTCCGGCACGCAGATTGTCTTCGACATTGCAAGGCGGGTTCCTGCTCCAAATACTCCAAAGCGGTCTTTTGAACATAGAAGACGAGTCCGGCTTTGCAAAACGAGTACCACACACAACCGCAGAAAGTATAAAATTTAACAAGTCCCATCTACTGAGATCTTTTTGTAGCGAGACGCCATGTCCCCGCCCGGTCATTATTTCGAACCGTCTTTTAGCCTCCCGCTTCACGTTTCGAGACGCGGTTTTCATTAGTACATCTTGTCGAAGCGGAGATCGCGTCCCTTTATAACGAGATCCTCATTAATATGGGCGCAGGTAATTCAATCGTGTTGTTGGAGATCCCTTGGGAATAGGCGAGCATAAAGGCCCGTGAGGTGGCGTTCGATATTCTTCATCGTTTTAAAGGGGCACAGACCCGTCCTTCCCCTTCCTAAACCTCCCCAACCTCAAGCTCCTGGGCCCAGGATTCGATTTCTCCCATTGTTATCTGGCCCTCTACTTATGTCCGGATCCATCTCCCAAGGAAGGTGGGCGGCCTCGTTGGTCACCGAGGAGGATATCGCAAAGCTTCGGAAGGCGAGGTACCTGACTGCGGAGATCCCCCATAGGCTCCCTAGGAAATGGCAGGTCATCCCCACACCAAAATCCAGCGAGAGGGTTGTATTCATCTCCCACTTCCTCTGCGGGTTATGCTTCGCTCTTCACCCCTTCGTTCGTGGCCTCATGTTTTATTATGGGCTAGACTTTCACGATCTGGCTCCAGAATCTTTTCTTCACATCTCCGCGTTTGTCGTCGTGTGCGAAACCTTTCTCCACGCCCCCCCACTTTGGCCTATGGCTCAAGATTTTCAATGTGAAGCCGAAGCTAGTTAACGGGGAACAAGCGGAGTGCGGCGGTGCTATGGTGAGCAGGCTCGCCGGCACTGTCTGGCCAAAAGGCGCCTTCGTGGAAACCTCCAACTTATGGCAACAAGAGTGGTTCTATATCACCAAACCCGCGGCACCAAATGGGCAGCCGCACCTGCGTTCCGATCCGGCCCTCCACTGCAGCTCGCATCATGGATAAATAAGGGGCTAGACTGGGGATCAATTAATGAAGTACAGATGCTGCAAAGTCGTATCCGGAGTATCCTCGAGAGGGACGTTGGCCTCGTCAATGTGGTCCAAGTGATGCTAGTCCGCCGGATCCTCCCGTGCCAGCGACGGCCTCTCCGTATGTGGGAGTTCAATCCAGAGGGACCGCGGACCATTCAGCAATTTTTCAGCACAACGCACGAGGGGATGTGGGAACTGTTCTTCAAAACTCAAGAGAAGTGGCCGGACACGTCAGAGGACGTCGGTCTCAACTGCAACCGTCCAGATACCCCAGTAAGCACCCAACTTCTGATCGTAACTTGGTTGATTATCCCAGTGAAATGTACTGAGAGTTCTATCTTCAACCAGGGCTGGATAAAGAAAGCGGAACGAATTAGATGCTCAGCTCCACTTCCTGAAGACTCAGCTGATCCTGTGTTGACGTGGATGCTGATCCCGACGCCGTATCAAGTTACATCGCTAGAGGACAAGAAAAAGAGCGAAGAGGCTGAAAGCGGCCTCCATTCTGCAGGTATGCCAGACACTATGTCTGGAGGGGCTGGAGCTCCCTCTTCAAAAGACGAAGGGGAAGGAGAAGGTGATATTCCTTCCCCTTATGGGAGGAAAAGAACTGCATCCGAAGACTTGGAGGTGGAAGCACCGAAGAGACGGAAGGCATCCCTACACTATGGTTCGGGTTCCGAAGCCGACATCTTCACAAGGCACCTCTCTAAGGACAAGAACCTTGCCAAATCATAAGTGAACAAGGATGTTCTAGACATATCCCGCTCTTTTCGAGTTACAGGGGTAATATTTAAACTATATGCTTGCAGTTCAGCCCACAGTCTGCCCTGACAGTCCTCCTCATCAGGGGATTTATCTCCGGGGATGATGGAAAGTGAGACGCCTTCTCATGCTTCCTTGCCTCCTAGGGCGGATGACTTTGAGGTTTCCTCTTAGAGAATCTCCCCTGACCATCAAGCGGCGTGGGGGGCAATGAAAACAATGCCTGAAGGCGGTACTTCGATCCTTAAGGGTCCGGGAGGTGCAGCCCCTACGGGGGCTAGCAATGAAGGCCCCAAACTATCCGGCTTACAACCGAAGACGACCCTAGGGTCGAGCAGATGTATCCCTTTGAAGGGAATGTATACTCCCACGGTAGCCTCCATTACAAAGTGTGTCCATCTCAGAGGAACATCATACCTTAATGGGTAAGGTGGTTGAAAGAGTTCTGTCCACGAGAAGCGGATTGAATGAAGCTTTCCTGGGCCTGTTGAGAGGCTTCGAGGTATGTAATGTAATGGTTTTAACTATTTTTCATGCACAATGCACATGTGTACAGATAGTATCCCCTAAGGCCCTGGTCGGCTTCCACAGGGAGGCAACTAAAGGATCAAAAAGACATGCTCAGGAAGTAACCTTATTGATCCGAACACATGCTGTTACGTCAATGGCGACCACCCAAGCTACGAAAGATGCAGATCTAAAGCAGAAGCTTGAGTTAGCGGATGAGGACATCACTCTTATTAACAGGAGGCTCGACGAGGCACAAGGTATGTGTTGGGGTAGCTTGTTTATGCGTGTATAGTAGTATGAGCACGAGGCTGAAAACCATATGCATAACTGTAGATGGTGCTGCCGCGGTTGAGACCCTTCGGGATGAACTTGCCCGGGCCAAGGAGCAGGCTAGAGTGAGCGACGCCACTGCCAAGAAGGCGGCTGTAGATTTAATGGCCAAACAGGCCGCCCTGCGCCAGTGCCAGGACAAAATATCCACCGTGGAGCAAGAGCTGAAGGATGCTACTAATAGGTGCAAATTTCTCGAGGAGGATAACAAAACCAGGGCAGCCGAACTCAACAAGGCCTTACTAGAGGCGAAATAAGCGCGATCCGATTCTAGAGCGGCTCGGGAGGAGATCCGACAAGCTGGGGAGATAGCGGCTGGTAAGCCCTTTCTTTTATAGACTAAGTTCGGCGATCCAAAGTATACTTTGCTTAACCAAATGTGGAGTTCTCCAGACGCATTCTTGTATATGCCGAGGAGTGTTGCTGACGCGGCGTAGTTCTTCCAGGCACAGGAGGGACGTGCTGCGGAGAGGCTTTTTTGGTTTCTATTCCACGAGGCAAAGCGTTCGGCGCTATTGAATGAACAGATGGCCTTGTGAGCTGAGCTACACAAGATGTCCGGGTCTGCCATGAAGGATGTTGTAGTTCGGCTATGGCTAGCCGAACCTGTTCCGAGAAGTTATTTTAGTTTGGTACAGCGGCTTGTCGATGCAGTGTCACGTATTGACGCCATCAAGCGGTCGGCGTGCATAGAAGGTGCGCGGATGGCCTTCGCCCGCATCAAGATGCACTGGGCAAAGATGAAGGCCACCGATGTTGCAACCGAGGGTCTGCCAGGGGGCAAGGACCATCGCACGTTGGAGCATTGTTTGGAGGATGTCCTAGAGGGCACCCGCTTGATAGAGGGTCACTGCTCGAAGGATATTATATTTGAATAAATGTATCAGAATTGTAAAAACAATATGATGATACGTTAAAGCCGTGTTATATATTCTTGCCATTATTTCCTCCTGTGCGGCCGTTTCTTATAACCTGGAAGTCTGCCAGTCGTCGGCTTCGGACCCCTCGCATATAATACGTGGGTGTTCGAAATAGCACCTGATTACTCTTGACCCAATGTCTTGGTCCAGAACGGAGGTGTCAGTGCAGCGAACGAGGCAATCGGACTATAAGGGTTTAACACCTTCACTTAGCCAAAGGAGTTTCACGGTGGGTCTATGTTGTAGCCCCTGGTATGTACGCAGTTATTCGAATACGGTTGCATTACATAGGTGACCGGAAAACGGTCCTTTGTGTAATACGGAAGAAATCGCAAAAGATTCTGATAAGTCACCGATTGGTTGACCAGCTCTCGTCGCATCATGACAGTTAGTTTTCGGCTCTCTCTACTGAGGTGTTTGACCAGGTGAACCGGAAACACGATCGCAGTAGTTCTCCCTTTTCTACCCTAGCCGATAGGGTGGAACATAGGGTAGCAAGCACAGGAGCCGGGCAACCCACTATTGACCAAAGACATGATTCAGAGCTGATGCATATAAGGCCAAACTTGTGACGCCGAAGTGCGCTATAGAGTTGTTCGGACTTTTTCGGCAACCCATATGTTGCCATATCAAGCCCCTGGCGATTCACGCCGAGGTGTCTCGTGAAACAACCGAAGAAGTAAGGTTCATTTGGAAAAGCAAATACTGAAGACGATTATGTTCACTAAAATCTGATTGATACGTCGAACGTAATCTTATAGATTATGACACCACCACACAGGCCATTTTACGTGCCAGGGGTCAAGGGTTAGGTACGAGCCTTTTTACAGGTTTCAAATAGAACTTCGGGTCTACTAAAAATCTTTTGGACCTCCTGTCGCATGTCTGCGCTACCTGTGCTTCTGCGAAAAGGCTTCCATAAAGGGAGCAATCCCGGTTATTTGCGGGGAAGCCGGACTCATAAAGAGTCCCTTAAGGTCCATGGGACGGACAAGTATTAATTTACCTTTAACAAAAGTATAGAGAAATAGTTAGAAAAGAGGAAAGGTTAAAGTCCGGACAAACCGATTTGTAGGCTTGTCCGTTTTGTGCCTCCGCCGATGAACAAGGTATTTTGAGCGCATAGTTATGTATGCACGGTGCAAAATCCGTGGGTATAAGAGGCGAGCGAAAGAGGCAGAGCTGCTAATCCAGCTCTAAAATTGACCGGTCCTGCAGAGTAGAGGCCGGCGGTTTAATGACCGATGAGATATGCGGCTTAAGGAGGCTTCTTTGCACTTCAGATGTGACTGCCGTAGTGTGCCCCTCAGTGCGGAGGGAGCGTTCCGCATTTCCGTTGATTGTTATGGTGCCGCGGGGACCGGGCATCTCAAGATTTAAATAGGTGTAGTTTGGGACCGCATTGAAATGAGCAAAAGCGGTCTGCCCGAGCAACACGTGGTAACCAATACGGAATGGGGCAATATCAATGATCAATTCTTCGCATCGGAAGTTTTCCGGTGAGCCGAAGACAACTTCCAGTAAGATTGATCCTGTGGTGGGTGTTGCTCCCTTGAAGGTGGTTGTGTTGGGCTTGATCCTCGAAGGGTCAATGCCCATTTTACGGACAGTGTCTTGATAGAGTAAATTGAGGCTATTGTCGATGTCCATGAGGACTCGCCTAAGATGGAATCCGCCGATAATTGGATCGAGGACCAGGGCTGCCGAACCTCCGTGCTGGATACTAGTTGGGTGGTCCTCGTGATCAAAAGTGATCAAGCAGGCCGCCCTTGGATTTCATTTTTGGGCATTCATCTTTATGGCGTGGTCATCTCGTAGTTCGTAATTGCGCTCTCTTTCAGAGGTATGTGTCACGTATATCATGTTTACTATTTTTTACTTCAAGGGGAAATTGCTTCTGCCCCCGGTGCTCGGTAGGCGAGCCTCCTCTTCTTCACTGTCACTGGGGGGGCCCTTCCTTTGTGTTCGGCATTGAGCTTGCCGGCTTGTTTGAAAACCCAACAATTTCTGTTGGTATGGTTGCAGGTTTATCGGGGCTGCCATGGATCTGACAGGGCCGATCCAGTATTTTATCTAGAATGGATGGACCATCTCTATTTGCCTTAAATGGCTTCTTCCGTTGACTAGTTTTGGAGCCACTGAATCCGGTGTTGACCCTTGTGTCTTGGGTTTCTGCATTATTGTTGCGACGCTTGTCTTTATTGCGTCGTGGCTTGCCATTGCCGTCCCTGACTTCTGAGGTGCCAGGATCGCCTGCGCTATTGCTTCTATGAGCGAGCCAACTATCTTCTCCCGTGCAAAAGCGGGTCATTAGTGCGGTGAGAGCTGTCATGGACTTTGGCTTTTCTTGGCCGAGATAGCGGGCGAGCCACTCGTCGCGGACGCTATGTTTAAAGGTTGCGAATGCTTCGGCATCCGGACAGTTGACAATTTGGTTCTTTTTAATTAGGAACCTAGTCCAGAGTTCCCTAGCCGATTCTCCGGGCTATTGAACTATGTGACTTAAGTCATCGGCATCCGGAGGTCTAACGTATGTGCCTTGGAAGTTGTCGCGGAAGACGTTTTCCAGGTCCTCCCTGCTACCAACAGAGTTTTCAGGCAGGCTGTTCAACCAGTGCCGAGCTGGTCCCTAGAGTTTTAGTGAGAGGTATTTGATGGCATGAAGATCATCACCACGGGCCATATGAATACGGAGAAGAAAGTCCTCAATCCATACCACGGTATCTGTTGTTCCATCATATGATTCGATATTCACGGGTTTGAACCCTTCTGGGAATTCATGTTCCATTACTTCATCAGTGAAGCAGAGGGGGTGTGCGGCGCTGATACATCTCCGTCGTATCTACTTTTCCAAACACTTTTGCCCTTGTTTTGGACTCTAACTTGCATGATTTGAATGGAACTAACCCGGACTGACGTTGTTTTCAGCAGAATTGCCATGGTGTTATTCTTGCGCAGAAATAAAGTTATCGGAATGAGCTGAAAATCAACGGAGAATTATTTTGGAATATATAAAAAATACTGGAAGGAAGATCCACGTCAGGGGGGGCTCCACCTGTCCACAAGGGTGGGGGCACACCCTACCCCACTGGGCGGCCCACCTGCCTCATGGGCCCCCTGACGCCCCACCGACCTCAACCCTGACTCTATATATTCACTTTCAGGGAGGAAAAAATAAGGGAGAAGGATTCATCGCGTTTTATGATACGGAGCCGCCGCCAAGCCCTAAACTCTCTCGGGAGGGCTGATCTGGAGTCCGTTCGAGGCTCCGGAGATGGGAATCCATCGCCATCGTCATCATCAACCTTCTTCCATCACCAATTTCATGATGCTCACCGCCGTGCGTGAGTAATTCCATCGTAGGCTTGCTGGACGGTGATGGGTTGGATGAGATTTATCATGTAATCGAGTTAGTTTTTTTAGGGTTTGATCCCTAGTATCCACTATGTTCTGAGATTGATGTTGCTATGACTATGCTATGCTTAATGCTTTTCACTAGGGCCCAAGTGCCATGATTTCAGATATGAACCTATTATGTTTTCATCAATATATGAGAGTTCTTGATCCTATCTTGCAAGTCTATAGTCACCTACTATGTGTTATGATCCGGCAAGCCCAAAGTGACAATAATTGGGACCACTCCTGGTGATGAACGTAGTTTGAGGAGTTCATGTATTCACTATGTGTTAATGCTTTGGTCCGGTACTCTATTAAAAGGAGGCCTTAATATCCCATAGTTTCCAATAGGACCCCGCTGCCACGGGAGGGTAGGACAAAAGATGTCATGCAAGTTCTTTCCATAAGCACGTATGACTATATTCGGAATACATGCCTACATTACATTGATGAACTGGAGCTAGTTCTGTGTCACCCTAAGTTATGACTGTTACATGATTGATCGCATCCGGCATAATTCTCTATCACCGATCCATTGCCTACGAGCTTTCCATATATTGTTCTTCGCTTATTTAATTTTCCGTTGCTAGTGTTATAATCACTATAAAACACCAAAAATATTACTTTTGCTACCATTACCTTTTACCACCGTTACCACTACTATCATATTACTTTACTACTAAATACCTTGCTGCATATATTAAGTTTCCAGGTGTGGTTGAATTGACAACTCAGCTGCTAACACTTGAGAATATTCTTTGGCTCCCCTTGTGTCGAATCAATAAATTTGGGTTGAATACTCTACCCTCGAAAACTATTGTGATCCCCTATACTTGTGGGTTATCAAGACTATTTTTTGGCGCCGTTGCTGGGGAGCATAGCTCTATTCTTTGAGTCACTTGGGATTTATATCTGCTTATCATTATGGAGAACTTGAAAGATCCAAGAACCAAGATTTATCCCTCAACTACGAGGGGAGGTAAGGAACTGCCATCTAGCTCTGCACTTGATTCACCTTCTGTTTTGAGTAAACTTGCGACACCTAAACCTGCTTCTGCTATTAATTCGGATATGTCACATGTTATTGATGATGCCACTTCTGCTATGCATGATACTTATGATGAAACTACTTCTATGCTTGATACTACTGTGCCACTCGGTGAATTTCTTGATGAACAACTTGCTAGGGCTAGAGAGAATGAAATTATTGAAACTAATAGTATTGATGAAAGTGATGATGAAGATTCTCCCCTAGATATGAATTGCCTGTTGTTCCTAAGGGTTATGTTATGGATGAAGAAACTGCTAGAGACTTTCTTGCTTGCAATGATGGAAGTGATCTTAAGAAGCTATTAGCTAAGCTGAAACAAAAAACTTTGAATGCTAGAATGAAATATGATCCCGCTTATGCTACTTCACCTATCTTTGTTACTGGTAAGGATTATGATTCTCTGTTGATCCTGAGTTAATTACTTTAGTTGAATCTGATCATTTCTATGGTTATGAATCTAAAACTATTGTGGCATATCTTACTAAATTAAAAGATATAGCCACCATGTTCACTAATGATGAGAAAACTCGCTATTATTATATCCTTATATTATTTACGTTCTCATTAAAGGGTGATGCTAAGATATGGTTTAATTCTCTTGATCCTGGTTATCTGCGTAGTCCCCAGGATATGATTTATTATTTCTCTGCTAAATATTTCCCCGCTCATAAGAAACAAGCTGCTTTAAGGGAAATATATAATTTTGTGCAAATTGAAGAAGAGAGTCTCCCACAAGCTTGGGGAGGCTTCTCCAATTACTTAATGCTTTGCCCGATCATCCTCTCAAGAAAAATGAAATAGTTGATATCTTTTATTATGGACTAACTGATGCTTCCAGAGACCACCTGGATAGTTGTGTTGGTTGTGTTTTCAGGGGAAGAACAGTTGATGAAGCTGAAACTCTATTGAATAATATGTTGACTAATGAAAATAATTGGACAGTCCCTGATCCAATTCCAGAACCAACTCCTGAGCCAACTCCGAAGAAAAGGGGTATTCTATTTCTCAGTCCTGAAGATATGCAAGAGGCAAAGAAATCTATGAAAGAAAAAGGTACTAAAGCTGAAGATGTTAAGAATTTACCTCCTATTGAAGAAATACATGGTCTTAATTTACCGCCCGTTGAAGAAATACATGGTCTTGATAACCCGACACAGGTAGTAAAGGTAAATTCTCTCTATAGATTTGATGAAGGTGATATTCCTTGTTATAAGTCTGCTAGCCAATGCTTAGATGAGTTTGATAATTTTATTGTTAAACAAGAGAACTTCAATGCTTATGTTGGTAGAAAATTGAAACACAATGCTTACATGATTGGACACTTGAGTGATTATATGGCTAATGTTAAAGGTGAACTTTAACTTATTAGTAAACATGCTTCTATGGTCACCACTCAAGTAGAACAGGTACGTAAAGCTAAGAATGATCTGCTCAATGAATTAAACAATAAGAATGATAATGTTGTTAGAGTTATGACTAGAGGAGGTAAAGTGACTCAAGAGCCTTTGTATCCTGAGGGCCATCCTAGGAGAATTGAACAAGATTCTCAAAGAACTAACGTTGATGCACCTAGTCCTACTAAGAGAAAGAAAAAGAAAAATGATAGGACTTTGCATGCTTCTAGTGAACCTGTTATTGACACACATGAGAATCCCAACAATATCTCTATATCCGATGCTGAAACACAATCTGGTAATGAACATGAACCTAGTGATAATGTTAATGATGATGCTCATGTTGATGCTCAACCTAGTAATGACAATGATGTAGAGATTGAACCTGCTGTTGATCTTGATAACCCACAATCAAAGAATCAACGTTATGATAAGAGAGACTTTGTTGCCAGGAAGAACGGTAAAGAAAGAGAACCATGGGTTCAGAAACCCATGCCTTTTCCTCCTAAACCATCCAAGAAAAAGGATGATGAGGATTTTGAGCGCTTCGCTGAAATGATTAGACCTATCTTTTTGTGTATGTGTTTGACTGATATGCTTAAAATGAATCCTTATGCTAAATATACGAAGGAAATTGTTACTAATAAAACAAAGATATCGGAAGCTGAAATTTCCACCATGCTTGCTAATTATACTTTTAAGGGTGGAATACTAAAGAAACTTGGAGATCCAGGAGTACCAACTATACCATGCTCCATTAAAAGAAACTATGTTAAAACTGCTTTATGTGATCTTGGAGCCGGTGTTAGTGTTATGCCTCTCTCTTTATATCGTAGACTTGATTTAAATAAGTTGACACCTACTGATCTTTGCAAATGGCTGGTAAATCAACTTCTATACCTATCGGTATTTGTGAGGATGTGCCTGTTGTGGTTGCAAATGTTACTATTTTAACGGACTTTGTTATTCTTGATATTCCCGAGGACGATAGTATGTCTATTATTCTTGGAAGACCTTTTTTGAATACTGCAGGGGCTGTTATTGATTGCACCAAAGGCAATGTCACTTTTCATGTTAATGGTAATGAGCATGCGGTACACTTTCCGAGGAAACAACCTCAAGTCTATAGTATCAATTCTATTGGAAAATTTTCAACTATTACTATTGGAGGTTTTGAATTTCCTCTTCCTACTGTCAAGAAGAAATATGATATTCTTATTGTTGGGGACATGCATATCCCCGTTGAGGTAACCTAGTGTTATTCAAAAATTCTCGGGTTACATGTTATTCGGAATGAGTTTGTTAACAAGACCTGATCAACCTTATTAGTGGATTCCTTTTGATGAGCATGAGATGGATGAATTTAGAAAACACAACTCTCCGTACCCTTTTTTCACTTTCTGTTATTTATATTAAATAAAGCAAAAATAGTAATTTTTGTCTGTTTCCTGAATTATCCATGCAATAAAAATACCCCGAAAATAAAAGTTCTCCAAATGCCCTGAAATATAAATATGATTTTTTCTGGAATATTTGAGAATATCTGGCACTGAGAACACAGCAGGGGAGCAAGCACCTGGCCACGAGGGTCCAGGGTACGCCCACCCCCTGGGCGCGCCCCTGCCTCGTGGGCCCATGGTGACACCCCTCCACTTATTCCAGCTACCACACGCTCCTTCTTCCTCCCACAAAAATCACTAGCCAGCTCAAACCCGAGTCCAAGCTCATCTTGCTGCCATTTTCGATCTCCTTGCTCAAAGCTCCATTCACAAAACTGATTTGGGGGATTGTTCCTTGGTATGTGACTCCTCCAATGGTCCAATTAGTTTTTGTTCTAGTGCTTTATTCATTGCATATTTTTGCTGCTTAGGTGACCCTGTTCTTGAGCTTGCATGTCAAATTTATGTGGTCAAAAGTAGTTTTGATGCATGATATTGTCTCTAGGCACTTGTAGGAGTAGTTCCTATCAATCTTGTTGAGTTCGGTTCACTTTTATTTTGAAGTTACTAAAAATTTCAGAAATTTTTCAGAGGAAGAAATATGTTTAGGAAAATGTACCAAGGTAGTCCTTCAAGGAAGCAAGGACCCAGGCTCGCAATACGCGATGTCGATGATGAACCACCGAGGGAAGCTCAGGTGCGGGCTTGTGAATGGCCGTCAGAGGACTTTATGGATCGAGCAGGAATCAAGGAAGAATTTAACTTGTATATGCGTAATGCCGATCTTGAGAGCTTCAAGGTAGATAAGTGCCGCCAATACCACTATCTCACTGATTCCTTTGTGAGAAGGTTCGAATTTTCATCATCAGCAATTCTCAAACTGTCCTATTTGATCTTTATGAAAATTCTTATACTATGGACTTAGAGGATTTTAATACTGCTTGTAAACTTCCACAATGGGGCAGCACTAGTGAGCCTCGCAAATCTGAGTTTGGAGATTTTCTTGCTAGTCTAACTGTGGGGGAATCTAGAGATATAACACAAGCTACCATAGGGAGCATTCATTTTCCTGCTATACATTATTTTGCTCTCTTCATAGGTAGGTGCATAAATGGTAAGGATGAAGCATGTCACATGTGTGTCCCTGACCTTAGTGTTCTCAGGAGTGTTGTGCTACCTCTTGAGCACTTGCGTTGGTTTTCCCTTGAAGAGGAAAGGGTGATGCAACAAAGTAGCGTAAGTATTTCCCTCTGTTTTTTAGAACCAAGGTATCAATCACACAAACAAATAAATCCTCGCAACCAATGCGATAAGGGGTTGTCAATCCCTACACGGTCACTTACGAGAGTGAGATCTGATAGATATGATAAGATAATATTTTTGGTATTTTTATGATAAAGATGCAAAGTAAAATAAAAGGCAATAAAAATAACTAAGTGTTGGAAGATTAATATGATGGAAGATAGACCCGGGGCCATAGGTTTCACTAGTGGCTTCTCTCAAGAGCATAAGTATTCACGGTGGGTAAACAAATTATTGTTGAGCAATTGACAGAATTGAGCATAGTTATCAGAATATCTAGGTATGATCATGTATATGGGCACCACGTCTGAGACAAGTAGATCGACTCATGCCTGCATCTACTACTATTACTCCACACATCGACCGCTATCCAGCATGCATCTAGAGTATTAAGTTCAAGAGAACAGAGTAATGCTTTAAGCAAGATGGCATGATGTAGAGGGATAAACTCATGCAAAATGATGTAAACCCCATCTTGTTATCCTCGATGGCAACAATACAATACGTGCCTTGCTGCCCCTACTGTCACTGGGAAAGGACACCGCAAGATTGAACCCAAAGCTAAGCACTTCTCCCATTGCAAGAAAGATCAATCTAGTAGGCCAAACCAAACTGATAATTTGAAGAGACTTGCAAAGATAACCAATCATACATAAAAGAATTCAGAGAAGATTCAAATATTGTTCATAGATAAATGTGATCATAAACCCACAATTCATTGGTCTCAACAAACACACCGCAAAATAAGATTACATCGAATAGATCTCCACAAGAGAGGGGGAGAACTTTGTATTGAGATCCAAAAAGAGAGAAGAAGCCATCTAGCTAGTAACTATGGACCCGTAGGTCTGAAGTAAACTACTCACACTTCATCGGAGAGGCTTGGATGATGATGTAGAAGCCCTCCGTGATCGATGCCCCCTCCGCCGGAGATCCGGAAAAGGCCCCAAGATGGGATCTCGTGGATACAGAAAGTTACGGCGGTGGAATTAGGGTTTTGGCTCCGTATCTGGTAGTTTGGGGGTATGTAGGTATATATAGGAGGAAGGAGTACGTTGGTGGAGCAACAGGGGGGCCACGAGGGTGGAGGGCGCGCCCAGGGGGGTAGGCACGCCCCCTACCTTGTGGCCTCCTGTTTGATGTCTTGACGTAGGGTCCAAGTCCTATGGATCACGTTCTTTCTGAAAATCACGTTCCTGAAGGTTTCATTCCATTTGGACTCAGTTTGATATTCTTTTTCTACGAAACTCTGAAATAGGCAAAAAACAACAATTCTGGGCTGGGCCTCCGGTTAATAGGTTAGTCCCAAAAATAATATAATATAGCATGGAACAATAAAAAATTATAGATACGTTGGAGACGTATCAAGCATCCCCAAGCTTAATTCCTGCTCGTCCTCGAGTAGGTAAATGATAAAAACAGAATTTTTGATGTGGAATGCTACTTGGCATAATTTCAATGTAATTCTTCTTAATTATGGTATGAGATTCAGATTTGAAAGATTCAAGATAAAAGTTCAATATTGACATAAAATAATAATACTTCAAGCGTACTAACTAAGCAATTATGTCCTCTCAAAATAACATGGCCAAAGAAAGTTCATCCCTACAAAATCATATAGTTTAGTCGTGCTCCATTTTCGTCACACAAGAATGCTCTCATCATACTTTAGTAATCTCAAACTTTTTCAACCTTCACGCAATACATGAGCGTGAGCCATGGATATAGCACTATGGGTGGAATAGAATATAATGATGGGGGTTATGTGGAGAAGACAAAAAAGGGAGAAAGTCTCACATCAACGAGGCTAATCAATGAGCTATGGAGATTCCCATCAATTGATGTTAATGCAAGGAGTAGGGATTGCCATGCAACGGATGCACTAGTGCTATAAATATATGAAAGCTCAACAAAATAAAGTAAGTGGGTGTGCATCCAACTTGCTTTCTCACGAAGTCCTAGGGCATTTGAGGAAGCCCATTGTTGGAATATACAAGACAAGCTCTATAATGAAAAGTTCCCACTAGTATATGAAAGTGACAAAACAAAAGACTCTCTATCATGAAGATTATGGTGCTACTTTGAAGCACAAGTGTGGTAAAAAGGATAGTAACATTGTCCCTTCTCTCTTTTTCTCTCATTTTTTGGGCCTTCTCTTTTTTATGGCCTTTCTCTTTTTTTCCTCACTTGGGACAATGCTCTAGAAAATGATGATCATTACACTTGTATTTATTTACAACTCAATGATTACAACTCGATACTAGAACAAAGTATGACTCTATATAAATGCCTCCGGCGGTGTACTGGGATATAGGGGTGGGCAAAAAACTGACGAACCGAACACTGGACCGAAACCGAAACAAAAAAACGAATTTCCTCCGAACTAGGTTCGGTTTGTTCGGTTATTAGATCGGTTAGCCGAACTAGCACCGAACTGTACGTGATTGAGCACTGAAAAGTCAAAATCTAACGTGGATAACTTCCTCCGAGCCTGGACGTGCAGCAGCCAGCTACTTCATCGCTGCCAAATAGCCCACTAGCCCGTGTGCAACCAGCAAACAACTGAGAACCCTTTTGTGGGCTGTGGGCCGACTACCTTCATTGAAGCTCCCGCGTAGCGCATGCTGTCCGATCAGAGACGTATTTTACTTTAGTCCCACCTCGCTTGGTTGATGAGAAGAGGCAGAGGGTTACACCTATATAATGGGGTGCAGCCGCTACCCTGTTGGTATAGTTTTCTCAAAGCAACATGCTCTCGGTATAAATCGAATACCGCACTGTATTTATCGGTTAACCGAAATTTCGATTAGCTATTTTTGCTTACCATTTTTGGTTTTCATTTTAGCAAACCGAATTTAAAAAAAAACTAAATGGTAGAAACCGAATTTTCTGCTTATACCGAACGCCCACCCCTACCGGGATATGCAAAGAACCAAGAGTGACATGTATGAAAGGATTATGAATGGTGGCTTTGCCACAAATACTATGTCAACTACATGATCATGCAAAGCAATATGACAATGATGAACGTGTCATGATAAACGGAACGGTGGGAAGTTGCATGGCAATATATCTCGGAATGGCTATGGGAATGCCATAATAGGTAGGTATGGTGGTTGTTTTGAGGAAGATATAAGGAGATCTATGTGTGAAAGAGCGTATCATATCACGGGGTTTGGATACACCGGTGAAGTTTGCACCAACTCTCAATGTGAGAAAGGGCAATGCACGGTACCGAAGAGGCTAGCAATGATAGGAAGGTGAGGGTGCGTATAATCCATGGAGTCAACATTAGTCATAAAGAACTCACATACTTATTGCAAAAATCTACAAGTCATCAAAAACCAAGCACTACATGCATGCTGCTAGGGGGATAGATTGGTAGGAAAAGACCATCGCTCGTCCCCGACCGCCACTCATAAGGAAGACAATCAAAGAACACCTCATGTTTCAAATTTATTACATAACGTTTACCATACGTGCATGCTACGGGACTTGCAAACTTCAACACATGTATTTTTAAAATTCACAACTACTCAACTAGCACAACTTTGATATCACTACCTCCATGTCTCAAAACAATCATCAAGCATCAAACTTCTCTTAGTATTCAACACACTCATAAGAAAGTTTTTACTAGTCTTGAATACCTAGCATATTAGGATTATTTAAGTAAATTACCATGCTATTTAAGACTCACAAAATAATCTAAGTGAAGCATGAGAGAATAATAGTTTCTATAAAACAAAACCACCACCGTGCTCTAAAAGATATAAGTGAAGTACTAGAGCAAAAACTATATAACTCAAAAGATATAAGTGAAGCACATATAGTATTCTAATAATTTCCGAATCATGTGTGTCTCTCTCAAAAGGTGTGTACAGCAAGGATGATTGTGGTAAACTGAAAAGCAAAAACTCAAATCATACAAGATGCTCCAAGCGAAACACATATCATGTGGTGAATAAAAATATAGCTCCAAGTAAAGTTACCGATGGAAGTAGACAAAAGAGGGGATGCCTTCTGGGGCATCCCCAAGCTTTGGCTTTTAGGTGGCCTTAGATTATCTTGGGGTGCCATGGGCATCCCCAATATTAGGCTCTTGCCACTCCTTGTTCCATAATCCATCAATTCTTTCACCCAAAACTTGAAAACTTCACAGCACAAAACTTAAAGTAGAAAATCTCGTGAGCTCCGTTATCGAAAGAAAACAAAACACCACTTCAAGGTACTGTAATGAACTCATTATTTATTTATATTGGTGTTAAACCTACTGTATTCAAACTTCTCTATGTTTTATAAACTATTTTACTAGCCATAGATTCATTAAAATAAGCAAACAATAGACGAAAAATGGAATCTGTCAAAAATAGAACAGTGTGTAGTAATCTGTAGCTAACGCAAGATCTGGAACTGTAAAAATTCTAAAATAAATTTCTGGACGTGAGGAATTTATCTATTAATCATCTTCAAAAATAATTAACTAAATATCACTTCCAAATAAAAATGGCAGCAGTTCTCGTGAACGCTAAAGTTTCTGTTTTTTACAGCAAGATTAAAAAGACTTTCCCCAAGTCTTCCCAATGGTTCTACTTGGCACAAACACTAATTAAACACAAAAAACACAACCAAAACAGAGGCTAGATAAATTATTTATTAAATAAAAGCAAAGAAAAATATTGGGTTGTCTCCCAACAAGCGCTTTTCTTTAAAGCCTTTTAGCTAGGCATTGATAATTTTAATGATGCTCATAGAAAGACAAGAATTGAAGCACAAAGAGAGCATCATAAAACACGTGACCAACACATCCAAGTCTAACATACTTCCTATGCATAGGCATATTATAGGCAAACAAATTACCAAGACAAGCAAAAACTAGCATATTCAAGGAAGCGGAAAGAAACAATAGCAATCTCAACATAACGAGAGGTAATTTAGTAACATGAAAATTTCTACAACAATATTTTCCTCTCTCATAATAATTGCATGTGGGATCATAACCAAATTCAACAAAATAGCTATCACATAAAATATTTTCAACACGATCCACATGCATGCAAAGTTGACACTCTTCCAAAATAGTGGGATTAACATTAACTAAAGTCATGATCTCTCCAAACCCACTTTTATCAAAAATTTCATAAGATTCAACATTATCCAAATATGTGGGATCTAAAGTTGACACTCTTCCAAACCCACTTTCAGTATTATTGAAAACACTATTATCAATCTCATAATCATCATAGGGAGTAAATAAATTTTCAAGATCAAAAGAAGAATATCCCCAATCATGATCATTGCAACAAGTAGAGGACATAGCAAAACTAGCATCCCCATGCTTAGGGTTTTGCATATTATAAGCACAATTGACATTAATAGAATTTATACTATCATCATTGCAATCATGCTTTCTATTCAAAGATCTATCGTGAATCGCTTCATAAAGTAATTCATCACACTTTTCAGATTCACGAATTTCAAGCAAAACCTTATAAAGATAATCTAGTGCACAAAACTCACTAGCAATTGGTTCATCATAATTGGATCTCTTAAAAAGAATAGCAAGCGGATGAGGATCCATAGATCTTAGGTTCTCTATTTAGTAATAAATAAACAACTATTCTAATCAAACAAGCAAACGAACCAAGTAAGACATTAAAGCAAATGGAAAAGAGGGCGAATAAAACGGCAAGGGTGAAGTGGGGGAGAGGAAAACGAGAGGCAAATGGCAAATAATGTAATGCGGGAGATAAGGGTTTGTGATGGGTACTTGGTATGTCTTGACTTGCAATGGTGCCACAAGTGACTCGTTGTCGGGGGTCAAATCTTGACTTGTCTTGGGCGAACCTCCCCGGCAACGGCGCCAGAAATCCTTCTTGCTACCTCTTGAGCACTTGCGTTGGTTTTCCCTTGAAGAGGAAAGGGTGATGCAGCAAAGTAGCATAAGAATTTACCCTAGTTTTTGAGAACCAAGGTATCAATCCAGTAGGAGGCCACGCATGAGTCCCTCGCACCTACACAAACAAATAAATCCTCGCAACCAACGCGATAAGGGGTTGTCAATCCCTACACGGTCACTTACGAGAGTAAGATCTGATAGATATGATAAGATAATATTTTTGGTATTTTTATGATAAAGATGCAAAGTAAAATAAAAGGCAATAAAAATAACTAAGTGTTGGAAGATTAATATGATGGAAGATAGACTCGGGGGGCATAGGTTTCACTAGTGGCTTCTCTCAAGAGCATAAGTATTCACGGTGGGTAAACAAATTACTGTTGAGCAATTGACAGAATTGAGCATAGTTATGAGAATATCTAGGTATGATCATGTATATAGGCATCACGTCCGAGACAAGTAGACCGACTCCTGCCTACATCTACTATTATTACTCCACACATCGACCGCTATCCAGCATGCATCTAGAGTATTAAGTTCAAGAGAACAGAGTAACTCTTTAAGCAAGATGACATGATGTAGAGGGATAAACTCATGCAATATGATGTAAACCCCATCTTGTTATCCTCGATGGCAACAATACAATACGTGCCTTGCTGCCCCTATTGTCACTGGGAAAGGACACCGCAAGATTGAACCCAAAGCTAAGCACTTCTCCCATTGCAAGAAAGATCAATCTAGTAGGCCAAACCAAACTGATAATTCAAAGAGACTTGCAAAGAAAACCAATCATACATAAAAGAATTCAAAGAAGATTTAAATATTGTTCATAGATAAACGTGATCATAAACCCACAATTCATCGGTCTCAACAAACACACTGCAAAAGAAGATTACATCGAATAGATCTCCACAAGAGAGGGGGAGAACTTTGTATTGAGATCCAAAAAGAGAGAAGAAGCCATCTAGCTAGTAACTATGGACCCGAAGGTCTGAGGTAAACTACTCACACTTCATCGGAAGGGCTATTGTGTTGATGTAGAAGCCCTCCGTGATCGATGCCCCCTCCAGCGGAGCTCCGGAAAAGGCCCCAAGATGGGATCTCATGGATACAGAAAGTTACGGCGACGGAATTAGGGTTTTGGCTCCGTATCTGGTAGTTTGGGGGTACGTAGGTATATATAGGAGGAAGGAGTACGTCGGTGGAGCAACAGGGGGGCACGAGGGTGGAGGGCGCGCGCCCTACCTCGTGGCCTCCTGGTTGATGTCTTGATGTAGGGTCCAAGTCCTCTGGATCACGTTCGTTTCGAAAATAACGTTCCCGAAGGTTTCATTCCGTTTGATATTCTTTTTCTACGAAACTCTGAAATAGGCAAAAAAACAGCAATTCTGAGTTGGGCCTCTGGTTAATAGGTTAGTCCCAAAAATAATATAAAAGTGTATAACAAAGCCCAATAATGTCCAAAACAGAATATAATATAGCATGGAACAATCAAAAATTATAGATACGTTGGAGACGTATCATGCTGTATTAGGAGATAAACAATATAATTTGGGAGCCATTATTGCACGTAGGTTGCATAATGATAGATTTAATGGAGATCTCTTTGGTGGAATTTATGCAATCCATCTAGCTAATTTTCTTGATATACCCATACGTTGGTATGATATTGAGTTGCCTCCTGTTTATTTAGATTATGAGGATATGGTTCGTCATCAGTTTGTTGAGAGGAACGATCAGTTTCTCCAGTACGGACTAATCTTTGACAGACGACGCACCTATCACGTCGCTCTCCCTGCTCCTACTTTCTTTGACTTTTAGGCAAAAGGGAGATATGTCATAACCATGGAGGAGGCGAATGAGTATGGGAGGTGGAGTGAGACAGCTCGCCTCCATGCTGCAGCCCAAGATGCAGTAGCTACTACATCTCAGTACGACCCCAGCTATAACTTTGGATATCCGCCAGGCCAGCCGTGGCCATAGACCAACTTAGGCCAAAAGCCTAAGCTTGGGGGAGTACGTATTTCTCACCGACATTACATTTATGTTCACACACTCATGCTAGTTGTGGGTGCTCATACTTTTTCATTGTATCATCCATGCTAGTTTATTTTCCCTTTTTATGCTTTCTTCTTGTATGTTTAATAAACCTTAAGAAAAACCAAAAAAATTAGTTGTAGCTTTTAGCTAGTTTACTTTCCATGCCTGTAGTAGTAGTAATTAAAAAGAAAACCCAAAAATATTTCTCGTTCTTCTTTTGCTTGTTGGGAGCTTTCCCGTGTAAATAGTTTTATTTCTTTCTTGTTCTTTGGGGGTTGAGAGGAGAAGACCATAATGAAAATGTTAAGTGGCTCTCATATGCATTATTGTTGATCTGATAAAAGAGCCCATATTACCTTGTCTTCTCTCTTGAATTGAATGCCTGCAGATTCCAGCTTAGTCTGATGCACGTGCACTATTATTATTATCCACACTATTCGGTCGTGCGAGTGAAAGGCAATAATGATGATTATATGATGAAATTATTGAGATGAGAAAAGCTGGTATGAACTTGACCTCTCTTATTTTTGTAAATATGATTAGTCCATCGTTCCTGATTCAGCCTATTATGAAAGAAACATATTTGCAATGACAATTAGAGATTATAGTTGCTTATGCCATGCTTAATTAGCTAGGAGTTTATAATGGTTTACCTTGCGTGCCAACATGCTATTAAAATGGTTGTGATGTGGTATGATAGGGTGGTATTGTAACGCCCCAGATATACTTTCCATATTTGTATCCAACTCTTGCCGTTTCCGGTGTCAAGTTATATTTATTTCTCGGGTTCGGGTCCTTGTCTCCGTGTGTTGTTTTCGTTTTCATGCATCTCATACCATGTCATCACGTGCATTGCATTTGCATACATGTTCATCTCAGGCATTCGAGCATTTTCCCCGTTGTCCGTTTTGCATTCCGGCGCTTCGTTCTCCTCCGGTGGTCATTTCTAGTCTTTCTTTCTTGTGTGGGGATTAAACATTTCCGGATTGGACCGAGACTTGCCAAGCGGCCTTGGTTTACTACCGGTAGACCGCCTGTCAAGTTTCGGGTCATTTGGACTTCGTTTGATACTCCAACGGTTAACCGAGGGACCGAAAAGGCCTCGTGTGTGTTGCAGCCCAACACCCCCCAAATTTGGCCCAAAACCCACCAAACTCTGCTCCATGTCCTAGAGCATTCGATCACGATCGTGTGGGCGAAAACCGCACCTCATTTGGACTCTCCTAGCTCCCTCTATGCCTATTTATACCCCCTCCATTCGGATCTCTTCTTCCCCCGTCCGAAACCCTAGTTCTAAAAAAAAACATCCTCCGCCGCCGACGGACACGTCCGCCCCAGCGCCGGACGCGTCCGCCGCCACCCGCCTCCGCCACTCAGGCGCTGCCACGTGGGCGCGCGCCCACTTCGCCGCCGCCGGCCCGGGAGGCCCAGGAGGGGCCCCCGCGGCCCAGATCCGCCGCGCCGCCACCCGCCTCCTCTTCCCCGCGCCCGGCGACGCCCTCCGCCGCCGCGCCGCCGCGGGCCCTCGTCGCCGGCGAGCTTCCCCGGGCGCCCGAGCCGGCCTCCTCGCCCGGCGCCGCCCCGTCCGGCGCCCTCCGCCGCCACGCGCCGCCCCGGGTCGCCGGATCCGGTCCCCGGCGACCGCCTCCTCCACGCCCGGCCCCCTCTCCGGCGACCTCCCGGAGCCCGGCGTCCCTCTCCTCTCCGGCGAACAGTGTCTCCGGCGCCGCCTCGGGAAGCGTGCCGATCCAAATCTGGATCTGGGCTAGGTTGACCTCTCCCCGAAACCCTAATCTCCCAGATTTTTATGCATTCTTTGACTGCTTGTATCTCCGCAACCGTAGATCCGTTTTGGGCGTATGATATATCAAAATCTTCGCCTCGACATGTATATCATTTCATTCCATTGCATCATTTGCATTTGAGGTCATCTTGATACCCAAAATGCTGTTAGAAGGAGGCTTCGTGAGTTAAATTGCAGATCTGTTAGTTCATCATGCACTTTTGTCATTTTTGCTATGTTTAACTCGTGCATGATATGCTTGTGCCCCTTTGGGATGAATTGTTAAGCATTTTGTCTTCTTTCCAGAGGTGTCACCCATGCATTTTTAGGATGTGTGTGTTGTCTTGTGCAAGCTTGCGAAGAGAGGTACCTGAGATTGCAGATTTCAGGGACTTTGTGATTTTCACTAAGTCTGGGATATTTTAGTTCATGATGCCATATGTCCAGCTTGTTTCCTAATGATCCGTGCCTAGGATGATCAGTAAGGGAGTTTTGATATTTAGGTTATGCTCTATCCATCCATGTCTTTGTTGGCATTTGTGGAGTGCTCTAGGCTGACTCAATCGAGCTCAACTTTTGCTTCGTTGTTAATCTGGGCAGATCGTCAACTTGTTTGCGATTTTGCCGATGCTACCGTTAGTGTTCCATGCATGCTATGCCTTTGTTCTTGCCATGTGTAGCTAGCACTTTGTGCCTTCTTGCTGGTTATATGCTTTCCTTGCCATGACTTGCACCGTAGTGAGTGCATCGAGCTCGTTTACATGCCTTCGTGAGTTAAATTTCAGCATGTCTCAGTTTTCACTAAGTCTGAAAACTGATTGTGTTCGAGCGATGTTCGTGAGCTCGGTAGAGTATTTTGTGAACCCTTTTGGCCCCAGGTCACTTTGGGTGTTTTGTGAAGCTTGTTGAGTAGCTCCATGCCATGTTCTTACTTGTCATGTTCAGGTTTTCTATCATGTTGTTTTGCTGCTCCGAAGAGAGCATCGTGATCTGAAATTTCAGACTAGTGTTAATTTCACTAAGTCTGAAATCTGTTTTGCATTTGCGTTCTAGCCATGCTTGTTTGAACCTCTTATTGGATGAATTTGCCTATGGATCAGTGCTAGTGTTTTGTCAACCATCTTGTGTACATCACTGCCATGTATTTTGTTTTCATGTTTGGTGGCTGTAGCATGTTCATTTCGTTGCATTTAGATGCCTACTTGCTGTAAATCGCAGACCGGTGTCATATCTTAAAACGCTTGCCATTTCTAAACCGTAGCTCCGATTCCTATGATATTTATATCGTTTTCAAGCGATTTCATCCCCTCTATCCAGTGGCACACTTGGTTTCCCAAGTTGATGCCAGGTTCATGCTTTTCCTGTCATATCTTGCATATTGCATCCCGCATCGCATCCCGCATAGCATATCGTCATTTCATCATATTGCTTGGACTTGCCCGTGGTTGATTGTATCCTTGTTGCTTGTTTGTCTTGTTGGGTAGATCCGGGAGACGAGTTCTCTACCGAGGAGACCGTTGAGTTTGCTTGTGAGGATCCAGTCAACTCTGACAACTGTGCAGGCAAGATGATCATACCCTCGAAATCACTACTATCTTTGCTATGCTAGTTTGCTCGCTCTTTTGCTTTGCCACTGCTACGATGCCTACCTTTTGCTTGTCAGCCTCCCAATTGCCATGTTGAACCCCTAACCCACCATTGTCCTAGCAAACCGTTGATTGGCTATGTTACCGCTTTGCTCAGCCCTTCTTATAGCGTTGTTAGTTGCAGGTGAAGATTGGAGTCGTTCCTCGTGGGAACATTTATTTACTTGTTGGGATATCATTATATTGCTATGTTATCTTAATGCATCTATACACTTGGTAAAGGGTGGAAGGCTCGGCCTCTCGCCTAGTGTTTTGTTCCACTCTTGCCGCCCTAGTTTCCGTCATATCGGTGTTATGTTCCCGGATTGTGCGTCCCTTACGCGGTTGGGTTATAATGGGAACCCCTTGATAGTTCGCCTTGATTAAAGCTTTTCCAGCAATACCCAACATTGGTTTTACCATTTGCCACCTAGCCTCTTTTTCCCTTGGGTTTCCGGAGCCCGAGGGTCATCTTATTTTACCCCCCGGGCCAGTGCTCCTCTGAGTGTTGGTCCACCTGTCAGCTACCGGTGGCTACCAGGGGCAACTCTGGGCTGGCCTACCCGTACCTAAGACAATCTGAGTGTGCCCTGAGAAAGAGATATGTGCAGCTCCTATCGGGATTTGTCGGCACATTCGGGCGGTGTTGCTGGACTTGTTTTAACCTGTCGAAGTGTCTTGAGTTACCGAGATACCGAGTCTGATCGGAACGTCTTGGGAGGAGGTCTATTCCTTCGTTGACCGTGAGAGCTTGTCATGGGCTAAGTTGGGACTCCCCTGCAGGGATTGAACTTTCGAAAGCCGTGCCCGCGGTTATGGGCAGATGGGAATTTGTTAATGTCTGGTTGTAGATTACTTGAACTAAACTTAACTAAAATGAATCAACCGTGTGTGTTACCGTGATGGCCCCCTTCTCGGCGGAGTCCAGGAGGTGGACACGGTGTTGGAGTTATGCTTGCGCAGGATGTTCCTTTTAGCTTCTCGCTCGTGCTTCGCCTTCTCTTCTCGCTCTCTTTTGCGTATAAGTTAGCCACCATATATGCTAGTCGCTTGCTGCAGCTCCACATATATTTGCCTTATCCATTCCCATGAGCTTAAATAGTTTTGATCGCGTGGGTGTGAGATTGCTGAGTCCCTGTGGCTCACAGATACTACAACTCCAGATGCAGGTCCAGGTGATTCCGCTCCAGGTGACGATTACGAGCTCAAGTGGGAGTTCGACGAGGACTCTCAGCGTTACTATGTGTCTTTTCAGGATGATCAGTAGTGGTGCCTAGTTGGGGTTATCGATTCAGGACCTTGTCGCATGTTGGGGGTCTTTTCTATTTTGGCGCCGTAGTCGGGCCATGAGTGCTTGTTTGATGGATGTTAATTATGTACTCTGATGTGACGTGGCGAGTGTAAGCCAACTATGTTATCTCCCCCTTTTATCATATATTACATGGGATGTTGTAATGATTGCCTGACTTGCGACATTGCTTTCAATGCGGTTATGACTCTAAGTCGTGCCTCGACACGTGGGAGCTATAGCCGCATCGAGGGCGTTACAGGTATCCTCTTTTGAACGATTCGAGTGGTTTGACTTGGCACATGTTCACGCATGTAGTTGAAACAAAATCAACATAGCCTCTATGATATTTATGTTCATGGTGCATTATATCCTACTCATGCTTGCATTTTGTGTTGATTAATTTTAATGCATGTTCATGACTGTTGTCGCGCTCTAGCTGGTCGTTTCCTAGTCTTTTTCTAGCCTTCACCTGTACTAAGCGGGAATACTGCTTGTGCATCCAATTCCATAAACCCCAAAGTTGTTCCATATGAGTCCACCATACCTACCTATATACGGTATCTACCTGCCGTTCCAAGTAAATTTGCATGTGCCAAACTCTAAACCTTCAAATAAACATTCTGTTTTTGTATGCTCGAATAGCTCATGTATCAACTAGGGTTGTCTGTATCTTCCATGCTAGGCGGGTTATTCTCAAGAGGAGTGGACGCGGCTCCTCACTCACGAGAAAAGGGCTGGTCACCGGGATGCCCAGTCCCATGCTTTATGCAAATCAAATAAAAATAACTGCAAACAAAACTCCCCCGAAACTCTTGTTAGTTGGAGGCACTCGTTGTTTCGAGCAAGCCATGGATTGATGCTTGTTGGTGGAGAGGGAGTATAAACTTTACCATTCTGTTTGGGAACCGCCTATAATGTGTGTATCATGGAAGATATCGAGATCTCTCGGTTGTTATTTTTACAATGAAAGTATGCCGCTCAAAATATTGTTCATATCTATTTAAAAACCGAGCTCTGGCACCTCTACAAATCCCTGCTTCCATCTGCGAAGGGCCTATCTATTTATTTTTATGTTGAGTCAGCATGCTCTTATTAAAAAGCACCAGTTGGAGAGCACCACTGTCATTTGCATCCATTACTATTAGTTTACATTGAGTATGACTTGACTGGATCTCTTTTACCATGAATTACAATGTCTAGTCAGTACTTGATCTTTAAAGGTGCTCTGCATTTATGTTTTGCGGTCTTAGTAAGGGCTAGCGAGATACCATCTTGTTATATCATATCATGATTGTTTTGAGAAAGTGTTGTCATCCGAGATTTATTATTATTGCTCGCTAGTTGATTATGCCATTGATATGAGTAAACATGAGACCTAAATGTTATTATGAATATGGTTAGTTCATAATCTTTGTTGAAAACCTGAATGTTGGCTTTACATATTTACAGCAACAAGAGCAAACAGAGTTTGTAAAAGTTTTTCTTTATCACTTTCAGTTTATCAACTGAATTGCTTGAGGACAAGCAAAGGTTTAAGCTTGGGGGAGTTGATGCGTCTCCGTCGTATCTACTTTTCCAAACATTTTTGCCCTTATTTTGGACTCTAACTCGCATGATTTGAATGGAATTAACCCGGACTGATGCTGTTTTCAGCAGAATTGCCATGGTGTTATTTTTGTGCAGAAATAAAAGTTCTCGGAATGACCTGAAAATCAACAGAAAATTATTTTGGAATATATAAAAATTACTGGAAGGAAGATCCACATCAGGGGGCCTCCACCTGTCCACGAGGGTGGTGGGCGCGCCCTACCCCCTGGGCGCGTGCCCTGCCTCGTGGGCCCCCTGACACTCCGCCAACCTCAACCCTGACTCCATATATTCACTTTCGGGGAGGAAAAAATAAGGGAGAAGGATTCATTGCGTTTTATGATATGGAGCCGCCGCCAAGCCCTAAACTCTCTCGGGAGGGCTGATCTGGAGTTCGTTCGGGGCTCCAAAGAGGGGAATCCGTCGCCATCGTCATCAGCAACCTTCCTGCATCACCAATTTCATGATGCTCCCCGCCGTGCGTGAGTAATTCCATCGTAGGCTTGCTGGACGGTGATGGGTTGGATGAGATTTATCATGTAATCGTGTTAGTTTTGTTAGGGTTTGATCCCTAGTATCCACTATGTTCTGAGATTGATGTTGCTATGACTTTGCTATGCTTAATGCTTTTCACTAGGGCCCGAGTGCCATGATTTCAGATCTGAACCTATTATGTTTTCATCAATATATGAGAGTTCTTGATCCTATCTTGCAAGTCTATAGTCACCTACTATGTGTTATGATCCGGCAACCCCGAAGTGACAATAATCGGGACCACTCCTGGTGATCACCGTAGTTTGAGGAGTTCATGTATTCACTATGTGTTAATGCTTTGGTCCGGTACTCTATTAAAAGGAGGCCTTAATATCCCTTAGTTACCAATAGGACCCCGCTGCCACGGGAGGGTAGGACAAAAGATGTCGTGCAAGTTCTTTCCATAAGCATGTATGACTATATTCGGAATACATGCCTACATTACATTGATGAACTGGAGCTAGTTCTGTGTCACCCTAGGTTATGACTGTTACATGATCGATCGCATCCGACATAATTCTCTATCATCGATCCATTGCCTACGAGCTTTCCATATATTGTTCTTTGCTTATTTACTTTTCCGTTGCTATTGTTATAATCACTATAAAACACCAGAAATATTACTTTTGCTACCATTACCTTTTACCACGCGCCTCTATATCCGGCCAGGTCATGACGTAGCTCGGATGGAGTCCGTCTGTGGTTTTCAGCCTAGGTGTGATTATGCTTGTTACGTCCGGCTAGATAGCCGTCATCGCGCGTCGGGGCACGCCCTCGCGATCCGTAGATCGATCTGGTTGGACCTGCTCTATTTTGTAGGTCCTGCTGTCGGTGTCAAAACCGGCGGATCTCGGGTAGGGGTCTTGAACTGTGCATCTAAGGCGGATGGTAACAGGAGGCATGATGTTTACCCAGGTTCGGGCCCTCTTGATGGAGGTAATACCCTACGCCCTGCTTGATTGTTCTTGATGATATGAGTATTACAAGAGTTGATCTACCACAAGATCAGAGAGGCTAAACCCTAGAAGATAGCCTATGGTATGATTGTATGTTGTCCTACGGACTAAAACCTTCCGGTTTATATAGACACCGGAGGGGGCTAGGGTTACACTAGGTCGGTTACAAGGGAGGAGATATACATATCCATATTGCCTAGCTTGCCTTCCACGGCAAGTAGAGTCCCATCCGGACACGGGACGAAGTCTTCAATCTTGTATCTTCGTAGTCCAACAGTCCAGCCAAAGGATATAGTCCGGCTGTCCGGAGACCCCCTAATCCAGGACTCCCTCAGTAGCCCCTGAACCAGGCTTCAATGACGATGAGTCCGACGCGCAGTATTGCCTTCAGCATTGCAAGGCGGGTTCCTCCTCCGAATACTCCATGGAAGAGTTTAAACACAAGAACAGTGTACGGCCCTGAAAAATAAGTTCCACATACCACTGTAGAGAGAATAATATTTCCACAAATCTAATCTGCTGACATGTTTTGACAGCATGACATCACGCCACGGCCCGGTCATTATTCAAACCGTTTTTCTCAACCAGCACCGCACATATCGCGAGGCGGTTTTCTTGACACGTCTTGTCAATGCAGAGATCGTGTTCCCCTTATTACGGGATTCTCATCAATACAGACGTGGGTAACGCAACCGCGCCATCAATTACGGCGCCTGGGGAATAAGCGGTTTTACCAGGCAAGTGGGGAGACACATCGCCTCTTCCACCCTTATAAAGGGACAAGGATTTACTCTTTTCACCCACGCCTTCTTCCTTGCTTACCCATTCCCGCACACTCGAGCTCTAGCGCCCAAGCTCGCGTTCTTCCTCTCAAACCACTCCAAGCATGTCCGGAGCAGGAGGCAAGTGGATGGTCTCCTTCGTCACGGAGGAGAACATCAAAAAGTCATGGGAAGCCGGATATCTGGCCGCGAACATCGTGCACTGGCTGCCAGATGCAGGGCAGATCATCCCTACGCCCGAACCCATGAGAGGGTTGTTTTTCTTACCCACTTCATCCATGGACTGGGATTTCCTCTCCACCCGTTCGTCCGTGGACTCATGTTCTACTACGGACTAGATTTTCACGACCTGGCCCCCAATTTCATCCTCAACATCTCGGTGTTTATCGTCGTCTGCGAGGCCTTCCTCCGCATCAAGCCCCATTTCGGCATGTGGCTGAAAACTTTTAATGTCAAACCGAAGGTGGTGGTCGGCCAGCAGGCAGAGTGCGGAGGCGCCATGGTGGGGAGATGCCTAACGTCACCAGGCTCGAGGGATCCTATGTGGAGACCATAAAGGGGTGGCAATCAGGGTGGTTCTACATCACCGAGCCGCGCGACTCCAACTGGGTGGCGGCCCCCAAATTTCGATCCAGAGTCCCCACGCGGCTCACCTCCTGGAAAGAGAAGGGTCTGTCCCGGGGTTCTTCGGTAGAGCTGACCGGACACCATACCTGCATCCAGAACATGATGAACAAGAAAATCAAGCTTGTCAACGTGGTCCAAGTTATGCTCTTCTGCCGGATCCTTACGTGTCAACGACGGGCATTTGATTTATGGGAGTTTGACTCGGCCAAGCACCAGACGCTGCAAGAGCTCTATGACACGACGCACGAGGACGTCTGGAGGGTGTTGTTCAAGAGCGCCGAGATTCCTCCCTCACTCACCAAGGACCGCGGACTCAGCGCAAAGCGCCACGCCCATCCGGTAGGCTTTTTATATCTCTCAGGGTATTTATTTGCCCCGGTTTAGTTATGTGCAGGATCTAAGCTTCCATGTCATTAACAGGACTGGATAGAGACAGCGAAGCAGCTTGATTGCCCAACCCCCTCCCCGAGGATCCTGCAGACGCTCTTCTAAAGAAGATGCTGACTCCGGCACCTTACGAGGTGCCGGCAAAGAAGGCCAAGAAGAAGGCCACGGGGACCCGAAAGTGTCTCCGGCGCAAGGTTGTATCGGACTCATCGTCCGATGACTCCACGCGCACTCCTCCCACGGAAACGAGGAGGAGGAGAAAAGTTCTCCCCCCCAGCCGGGGGAGACAAGAAAAGGAAGGCCGACCCATCCGGGGAAGCCGAAGGGTCCAAGAAGGGAAGGACCCTCCCTCCGGACTGCGCCACGACGGCCGCTGATAGCGGCGACGAGTGGCTACCCAGGGACAAGCCCCTGGCGAAGTCGTAAGTGTCCGGACATGATACGTCTCCAACGTATCTATAATTTTTGATTTCTCCATGCTATATTATCTACTGTTTTGGACATTATTGGGCTTTATTATCCACTTATATATTATTTTTGGGACTAACCAATTAACCGGAGGCCCAACCCAGAATTGTTGTTTTTTGCCTGTTTTAGGGTTTCAAAGAAAAGGAATATCAAACGGAGTCCAAACAGAATGAAACCTTGGGGAACGTGATTTTCTCACCGAATACAAATGAGGAGACTTGGACCCTACGTCAAGCCAATTAACAGGAGGCCACAATGTAGGGGGCGCGCCTGCCCCCCCCAGGAACGCCCTCCACCCTCGTGGGCCCCCTGTTGCTCCACCGACGTACTTCTTCCTCCTATATATATCCACGTACCCCCAAACGATCAGATACGGAGCCAAAAACCTAATTCCACCGCCACAACTTTCTGTATCCACGAGATCCCATCCTGGGGCCTGTTCCGGAGCTCCACTAGAGGGGGCATCGATCACGGAGGGCTTCTACATCATCATCCAAGCCTCTCCGATGAAGTGTGAGTAGTTTACTTCAGACCTACGGGTCCATAGTTAGTAGCTAGATGGCTTCTTCTCTCTTTTTGGATCTCAATACAATGTTCTCCCCCTCTCTCGTGGAGATCTATTCGATGAAATCTTCTTTTTGCGGTGTGTTTGTTGAGACCAATGAATTGTGGGTTTATGATCCAGTCTATCTATGAATAATATTTGAATCTTCTCTGAATTATTTTATGTATGATTGGTTACCTTTGCAAGTATCTTCGAATTATCAGTTTGGTTTGGCCTACTAGATTGGTTGTTCTTGCCTTGGGAGAAGTGCTTTCCAGGTGACAGAAGGGGCAGCATGTTGGAAATATGCCCTAGAGGCAATAATAAAAGCATTATTATTATATTTCTTTGTTCATGATAATTGTCTTTATTCATGCTATAACTGTATTATCCGGAAATCGTAATACACGTGTGAATACATAGACCATAATATGTCCCTAGTAAGCCTCTAGTTGACTAGCTCGTTGATCAACAGATAGTCATTATTTCCTGGCTATGGACATTGGATGTCATTGATAACGGGATCACATCATTAGGAGAATGATGTGATGGACAAGACCCAATCCTAAGCATAGTACAAAGATCGTGTAGTTCGTTTGCTAGAGCTTTTCCAATGTCAAGTATCTTTTCCTTTGACCATGAGATCGTGTAACTCCCGGATACCGTAGGAGTGCTTTGGGTGTATCAAACGTCACAACGTAACTGGGTGACTATAAAGGTGCACTACAGGTATTTCCGAAAGTGTCTGTTGGGTTGACACGGATCGAGACTGGGATTTGTCACTCCGGATAACGGAGAGGTATCACTGGGCCCACTCGGTAATGCATCATCATTATGAGCTCAAAGTGACCAAGTGTCTGGTCACGGGATCATGCATTGCGGTACGAGTAAAGTGACTTGCCGGTAACGAGATTGAACAAGGTATTGGGATACCGACGATCGAGTCTCGGGCAAGTAACATACCGATTGACAAAGGGAATTGTATACGGGGTTGATTAATCCTCGACATCGTGGTTCATCCGATGAGATCATCGTGGAGCATGTGGGAGCCAACATGGGTATCCAGATCCCGCTGTTGGTTATTGACTGGAGAGTCGTCTCAGTCATGTCTGCTTGTCTCCCGAACCCGTAGGGTCTACACACTTAAGGTTCGGTGACGCTAGGGTTATGAAGATATGTATATGCAGTAAACCCGAATGTTGTTCGGAGTCCCGGATGAGATCCCGGACGTCACGAGGAGTTCCGGAATGGTCCGGAGGTAAAGAATTATATATAGGAAGTGCTGTTTCGGCCATCGGGACAAGTTTCGGGGTTATCGGTATTGTACCGGGACCACCGGAGGGGTCCCGGGGGCCCACCGGGTGGGGCCACCTGTCCCGGGGGGCCACATGGGCTGTAGGGGGTGCGCCTTGGCCTACATGGGCCAAGGGCACCAGCCCCACTAGGCCCATGCGCCTAGGGTTTCCATGGGGAAGGAGTCCAAGTGGTGGAAGGCACCTCTAGGTGCCTTGGGGGGGAGGGAATCCTCCCCTTGGCAGCCGCACCTAGGAGATTAGATCTCCTAGGCTGCGCACCAACCCCCCTTGGCCCTCCTATATATAGTGGGGGAGAGGAGGGATTTCATACCTCAGCCTTTGGTGCTTCCCTCTCTCCCCGTTACGTCTCTCTCTCGTAGTATAGGCGAAGCCCTGCTACTGTGACGCCCTGCATCCACCACCACGCCGTCGTGCTGCTGGATCTTCATCAACCTCCCCTCCCCCCTTGCTGGATCAAGAAAGGAGGAGACGTCATCCGTTCCGTACGTGTGTTGAACGCGGAGGCACCGTCCGTTCGGTGCTAAGATCATCGGTGATTTGAATCACGTCGTGTTCGACTACATCATCCCCGTTCCTTGAACGCTTCCGCTCGCGATCTACAAGGTACGTAGATGCATCTAATCACTCGTTGCTAGATGAACTCCTAGATGGATCTTGGTGAAACCGTAGGAAAATTTTTGTTTTCTGCAACGTTCCCCAACAGTGGCATCATGAGCTAGGTCTATGCGTAGTTCTCTTGCACGAGTAGAACACAAAGTAGTTGTGGGCGTTGATTTTGTTCAATATGCTTGCCGTTACTAGTCTTATCTTGATTCGGCGGCATCGTGGGATGAAGCGGCCCGGACCGACCTTACACGTACTCTTACGTGAGACAGGTTCCACCGACTGACATGCACTAGTTGCATAAGGTGGCCAGCGGGTGTCTGTCTCTCCTACTTTAGTCGGATCGGATTCGATGAAAAGGGTCCTTATGAAGGGTAAATAGCAATTGGCATATCACGTTGTGGTCTTTGCGTAGGTAAGAAACGTTCTTGCTAGAAACCCATGGCAGCCACGTAAAACATGCAAACAACAATTAGAGAACGTCTAACTTGTTTTTGCAGGGTATGCTATGTGATGTGATATGGCCAAAGTTGTGATGAATGATGAATGATCTATATGTGATGTATGAGATGTTCATGCTATTGTAATAGGAATCACAACTTACATGTCGATGAGTATGACGGTGAAAGGATGATCATGGAGCCCCAAGATGGAGATCAAAGGAGCTATGTGATATTGGCCATATCATGTCACTATTATTATTTGATTGCATGTGATGTTTATCATGTTTTGCATCTTGTTTACTTAGAACGACGGTAGTGAATAAGATGATCCCTTACAACAATTTCAAGAAGTGTTCTCCCCTAACTGTGCACCGTTGCTACAGTTCGTCGTTTCGAAGCACCACGTGTTAATCGGGTGTGATAGATCCTTACGTTCACATACAACGGGTGTAAGAAGTTTTACACATGCAAAAACACTTAGGGTTAACTTGACGAGCCTAGCATGTGAAGACATGGCCTCGGAACACAGAGACCGAAAGGTCGAACACGAGTCGTATGGAAGATACGATCAACATGAAGATGTTCACCGGCGATGACTAGTCCGTCTCACGTGTTAATCGGACATGGCCTAGTCGACTCGGATCGTGTAACACTTAGATGACTAGAGGGATGTCTAATCTGAGTGGGAGTTCATTAATAATTTGATTAGATGAACTTAATTATCATGAACTTAGTCTAAAATCTTTACAATATGTCTTGTAGATCAAATGGCCAACGTTGTATTCAATTTCAACGCGTTCCTAGAGAAAACCAAGCTGAAAGACGATGGCAGCAACTATACGGACTGGGTCCGGAACCTGAGGATCATCCTCATAGCTGCCAAGAAAGATTATGTCCTACAAGCACCGCTAGGTGATCCACCCGTCCCACAGAACCAAGACGCTATGAACGCTTGGCAGACACGTACTGATGACTACTCCCTCGTTCAGTGCGGCATGCTTTACAGCTTAGAGCCGGGGCTCCAAAAGCGTTTTGAGAGACATGGAGCATATGAGATGTTCGAAGAGCTAAAAATGGTTTTTCAAGCTCATGCCCGGATCGAGAGATATGAAGTCTCCGATAAGTTCTTCAGCTGTAAGATGGAGGAAAATAGTTCTGTCAGTGAGCACATACTCACTATGTCTGGGTTTCATAACCGCTTGACTCAGCTGGGAGTTAATCTCCCGGATGACGCGGTCATTGACAGAATCCTCCAGTCGCTTCCACCAAGCTACAAGAGCTTTGTGATGAACTTCAATATGCAGGGGATGGTAAAGACCATTCCTGAAGTATTTGCAATGCTGAAATCAGCAGAGGTAGAAGTCAAGAAGGAACATCAAGTGTTGATGATGAATAAAACCACTAAGTTCAAGAAGGGCAAGGGTAAAAAGAACTTCAAGAAGGACGGCAAGGAAGTTGCTGCGCCCGGCAAGCAAGCTGTCGGGAAGAAGTCAAAGAATGGACCCAAGCCTGAGACAGAGTGCTTTTATTGCAAAGGGAAGGGTCACTGGAAGCGGAACTGCCCCAAATACTTAGCGGACAAGAAGGCCGGCAACACCAAAGGTATATTTGATATACATGTAATTGATGTGTACCTTACCAGTACTCGTAGTAACTCCTGGGTATTTGATACCGGTGCCGTTGCTCATATTTGTAACTCACCGCAGGAGCTGCGGAATAAACGAAAACTGGAGAGGGACGAGGTGACGATGCGCGTCGGGAATGGTTCCAAGGTCGATGTGATCGCCGTCGGCACGCTACCTCTACATTTACCTACGGGATTAGTTATAAACCTCAATAATTGTTATTTAGTGCCAAGTTTGAGCATGAACATTGTATCAGGATCTCGTTTAATACGAGATGGCTACTCATTTAAATCTGAGAATAATGGTTGTTCTATTTATATGAGAGATATGTTTTATGGTCATGCTCCGATAGTCAATGGTTTATTCTTAATGAATCTCGAGCGTATTACTACACATGTTCATAGTGTGAGTACCAAAAGATGTAAAGTTGATAACGATAGTCCCACATACTTGTGGCACTGCCGCCTTGGTCACATAGGTGTCAAACGCATGAAGAAGCTCCATGCAGATGGACTTTTAGAGTCTCTTGATTATGAATCATTTGACACGTGCGAACCATGCCTCATGGGAAAAATGACCAAGACTCCGTTCTCAGGAACAATGGAGCGAGCAACCAACTTATTGGAAATCATACATACTGATGTGTGCGGTCCAATGAGTGTTGAGGCTCGCGGTGGCTATCGTTATGTTCTCACCCTCACTGATGACTTGAGTAGATATGGGTATGTCTACTTAATGAAACACAAGTCTGAAACCTTTGAAAAGTTCAAGGAATTTCAGAGTGAGGTTGAAAATCAACGTGACAGGAAAATCAAGTTTCTACGATCAGATCGTGGAGGAGAATACTTGAGTCACGAATTTGGCACACACTTAAGAAAATGTGGAATAGTTTCACAACTCACGCCGCCTGGAACACCTCAGCGTAATGGTGTGTCCGAACGTCGTAATCGCACTCTATTAGATATGGTGCGATCTATGATGTCTCTTACCGATTTACCGCTATCCTTTTGGGGCTATGCTTTAGAGACTGCCGCATTCACTTTAAATAGGGCTCCGTCGAAATCCGTTGAGACGACACCGTATGAATTATGGTTTGGGAAGAAACCTAAGCTGTCGTTTCTAAAAGTTTGGGGATGCGATGCTTATGTCAAGAAACTTCAACCTGAAAAGCTCGAACCCAAGTCGGAAAAATGCGTCTTCATAGGATACCCTAAAGAAACTTATGGGTATACCTTCTACCTCAGATCCGAAGGCAAGATCTTTGTTGCCAGGAATGGATCCTTTCTAGAGAAAGAGTTTCTCTCGAAAGAAGTAAGTGGGAGGAAAGTAGAACTTGATGAAGTATTGCCTCTTGAACCGGTAAATGGCGCAACTCAAGAAAATGTTCCTGAGGCACCTGCACCGACTAGAGAGGAAGTTATTAATGATCAAGATACTTCTGATCAAGCTCCTACTGAAATTCGAAGGTCCACAAGGACACGTTCCGCACCAGAATGGTACGGCAACCCTGTCTTGGAAATCATGTTGTTGGACAACAGTGAACCTTCGAACTATGAAGAAGCGATGGCGGGCCCGGATTCCGACAAATGGCTAGAAGCCATGAAATCCGAGATAGGATCCATGTATGAAAACGAAGTATGGACTTTGACTGACTTGCCCGTTGAACGGCGAGCCATAGAAAATAAATGGATCTTTAAGAAGAAGACAGACGCGGATGGTAATGTGACCATCTATAAAGCTCGGCTTGTCGCTAAGGGTTATCGACAAGTTCAAGGGGTTGACTACGATGAGACTTTCTCACCGGTAGCGAAGCTGAAGTCCGTCCGAATCATGTTAGCAATTGCCGCATTCTACGATTATGAGATATGGCAAATGGACGTCAAAACGGCATTCCTTAATGGTTTCCTTAAGGAAGAATTGTATATGATGCAGCCGGAAGGTTTTGTCGATCCTAAGAATGCTAACAAGGTGTGCAAGCTCCAACGCTCGATTATGGCTGGTGCAAGCATCTCGGAGTTGGAACATTCGCTTTGATGAGATGATCAAAGCGTTTGGGTTTACGCAGACTTATGGAGAAGCCTGCGTTTACAAGAAAGTGAGTGGGAGCTCTGTAGCATTTCTCATATTATATGTAGATGACATACTTTTGATGGGAAATGATATAGAACTCTTGGACAGCATCAAGGCCTACTTGAATAAGAGTTTTTCAATGAAGGACCTTGGAGAAGCTGCTTATATATTGGGCATCAAGATCTATAGGGATAGATCAAGACGCCTCATAGGTCTTTCACAAAGCACATACCTTGATAAGATTTTGAAGAAGTTCAAAATGGATCAGTCCAAGAAAGGGTTCTTGCCTGTTTTGCAAGGTGTGAAATTGAGCTCAGCTCAATGTCCGACCACGGCAGAAGATATAGAAGAGATGAGCGTCATCCCCTATGCATCAGCCATAGGTTCTATTATGTATGCCATGCTGTGTACCAGACCTGATGTAAACCTTGCCGTAAGTTTGGTAGGAAGGTACCAAAGTAATCCCGGCAAGGAACACTGGACAGCGGTCAAGAATATCCTGAAGTACCTAAAAAGGACTAAGGAAATGTTTCTCGTTTATGGAGGTGACGAAGAGCTCGTCGTAAAGGGTTACGTCGACGCTAGCTTCGACACAGATCTGGATGACTCTAAGTCACAAACCGGATACGTGTATATGTTGAATGGTGGAGCAGTGAGCTGGTGCAGCTGCAAACAGAGCGTCGTGGCGGGATCTACATGTGAGGCGGAGTACATGGCAGCCTCGGAGGCAGCACATGAAGCAATATGGGTGAAGGAGTTCATCGCCGACCTAGGAGTCATACCCATTGCGTCGGGGCCAATCAAACTCTTTTGTGACAACACTGGAGCTATTGCACTTGCCAAGGAGCCCAGATTTCACAAGAAGACAAGGCACATCAAGCGTCGCTTCAACTCCATTCGTGAAAATGTTCAAGATGGAGACATAGAGATTTGTAAAATACATACGGACCTGAATATAGCAGATCCGTTGACTAAACCTCTCCCTAGGGCAAAACATGATCAACACCAGAATTCCATGGGTGTTCGATTCATCACAATGTAACTAGATTATTGACTCTAGTGCAAGTGGGAGACTGTTGGAAATATGCCCTAGAGGCAATAATAAAAGCACTATTATTATATTTCTTTGTTCATGATAATTGTCTTTATTCATGCTATAACTGTATTATCCGGAAATCGTAATACACGTGTGAATACATAGACCATAATATGTCCCTAGTAAGCCTCTAGTTGACTAGCTCGTTGATCAACAGATAGTCATGATTTCCTGGCTATGGACATTGGATGTCATTGATAACAGGATCACATCATTAGGAGAATGATGTGATGGACAAGACCCAATCCTAAGCATAGTACAAAGATCGTGTAGTTCGTTTGCTAGAGCTTTTCCAATGTCAAGTATCTTTTCCTTTGACCATGAGATCGTGTAACTCCCGGATACCGTAGGAGTGCTTTGGGTGTATCAAACGTCACAACGTAACTGGGTGACTATAAAGGTGCACTACAGGTATTTCCGAAAGTGTCTGTTGGGTTGACACGGATCGAGACTGGGATTTGTCACTCCGGATAACGGAGAGGTATCACTGGGCCCACTCGGTAATGCATCATCATTATGAGCTCAAAGTGACCAAGTGTCTGGTCACGGGATCATGCATTGCGGTACGAGTAAAGTGACTTGCCGGTAACGAGATTGAACAAGGTATTGGGATACCGACGATCGAGTCTCGGGCAAGTAACATACCGATTGACAAAGGGAATTGTATACGGGGTTGATTAATCCTCGACATCGTGGTTCATCCGATGAGATCATCGTGGAGCATGTGGGAGCCAACATGGGTATCCAGATCCCGCTGTTGGTTATTGACTGGAGAGTCGTCTCAGTCATGTCTGCTTGTCTCCCGAACCCGTAGGGTCTACACACTTAAGGTTCGGTGACGCTAGGGTTATGAAGATATGTATATGCAGTAAACCCGAATGTTGTTCGGAGTCCCGGATGAGATCCCGGACGTCACGAGGAGTTCCGGAATGGTCCGGAGGTAAAGAATTATATATAGGAAGTGCTGTTTCGGCCATCGGGACAAGTTTCGGGGTTATCGGTATTGTACCGGGACCACCGGAGGGGTCCCGGGGGCCCACCGGGTGGGGCCACCTGTCCCGGGGGGCCACATGGGCTGTAGGGGGTGCGCCTTGGCCTACATGGGCCAAGGGCACCAGCCCCACTAGGCCCATGCGCCTAGGGTTTCCATGGGGAAGGAGTCCAAGTGGTGGAAGGCACCTCTAGGTGCCTTGGGGGGGAGGGAATCCTCCCCTTGGCAGCCGCACCTAGGAGATTAGATCTCCTAGGCTGCGCACCAACCCCCCTTGGCCCTCCTATATATAGTGGGGGAGAGGAGGGATTTCATACCTCAGCCTTTGGTGCTTCCCTCTCTCCCCGTTACGTCTCTCTCTCGTAGTATAGGCGAAGCCCTGCTACTGTGACGCCCTACATCCACCACCACGCCGTCGTGCTGCTGGATCTTCATCAACCTCCCCTCCCCCCTTGCTGGATCAAGAAAGGAGGAGACGTCATTCGTTCCGTACGTGTGTTGAACACGGAGGCACCGTCCGTTCGGTGCAAAGATCATCGGTGATTTGAATCACGTCGTGTTCGACTACATCATCTCCGTTCCTTGAACGCTTCCGCTCGCGATCTACAAGGTACGTACATGCATATAATCACTCGTTGCTAGATGAACTCCTAGATGGATCTTGGTGAAACCGTAGGAATTTTTTTGTTTTCTGCAATGTTCCCCAACACAGCAAGACATGTATTGTATTGTTGCCATCAAGGATAACAAGATGGGTTTTTTATCATATTGCATGAAACTATCCCTCTACATCATGTCATGTTGTTTAAGGCGTTACTCTGTTTTTAACTTAATACTCTAGATGCATGCTGGATAGCGGTCGATGAGTGGAGTAATAGTAGTAGATGCAGGCAGGAGTCGGTCTACTTGTCTCGGACGTGATGCCTATATACATGATCATATTTAGATATTCTCATAACTATGCTCAATTCTGTCAATTGCTCAACAGTAATTTGTTCACCCACCGTAGAATACTTATGCTCTTGAGAGAAGCCACTAGTGAAACCTATGGCCCCCGGGTCTCTTTCTCATCATATCAATCTCCATCACTTTATTATTGCTTTGCTTTTACTTTGCTTTTACTTTTTACTTTGCATCTCTATACCAAAAATACCAAAAATATTATTTATCATCTCTATCAGATCTCACTTTCATATGTGACCGTGAAGGGATTAACAACCCCTAAGCGCGTTGGTTGCGTTGAGCTATTGTTTTTGTGTAGGTGCGAGGGACTCGCGTGTAGCCTCCTACTGGATTGATACCTTGGTTCTCAAAAACTAAGGGAAATACTTACGCTACTTTGCTGCATCATCCTCTCCTCTTCGGGGAAATCCAACACAGTGCTCAAAAGGTAGCAAGAAGAATTCCTGGCGCCATTGCCGGGGAGTCTGCGCAAAAGTCAACATACCAAGTACCCATCACAATCCCTATCTCCCGCATGACATTATCTGCCATTTTCCTCTCATTTTCCTCTCCCCCACTTCGCCCTTGCTGTTTTATTCGCCCTCTCTCTCTATCCTCCCTCTCCCTCTCTATTTGCCTCCTTTTGCCCGCTTGCTTCTTGTTTGCACGTATGGTTGGAATAGTTGTTTATTTATTACTAAACAGAGAACCTAACGTCTATGGATCCTCATCCACTTGCTAATCTTTTTAAGAGATCCAATTATGATGAACCAATTGCTAGTCAGTTTTGTGCACTAGATTATCTTTATGAGGTTTTGCTTGAAATTCGTGAATCTGAAAATTGCGATGAAGTATTTTATGAAGTAATTCACGATAGATATTTGAATAAAAAGCATGATTGCAATGACGCTATTATAAAATCTATTAATGTCAATTGTGCTAATAATATGCAAAACCCTAAGCGTGGGGATGCTAGTTTTGCTATGTTCTCTACTTGTTGCAATGATCATGATTGGGGTGATTCTTCTTTTGATCTTGAAAATTTATTTAAACCCCATGATGAATATGAGATTGATTATAATGTTTGCAATAATATTGAAAGTGGGTTTGGAAGAGTGTCAACTTTAGATCCAACATATTTGGAAAATGTTCAATCTTATGAAATCTTTGATAAAAGTGGGTTTGGAAAGGTCATGACTTTAGTTAATGTTAATCCCACTATTTTGGAAGAGTGTCAACTTTCCATGCATGTGGATCGTGTTGAAAATATTTTATGTGATAGCTATTTTGTTGAATTTTATTATGATCCTACATGTAATTATTATGAGAGAGGAAAATATGGTTGTAGAAATTTTCATGTTACTAAATTACCTCTCGTTATGTTGAGATTGCTATTGTTTCTCTCCGCTTCCTTGCATATGCTAGTTTTTGCTTGCCTTGATAATTTGTTTGCCTATAAGATGCCTATGCATAGGAAGTATGTTAGACTTATATGTGTTTGTCACATGCTTTATGATGCTCCTTTTGTGCTTCAATTCTTGTCTTTCATGTGAGCATCATTAAAATTATCAATGCCTAGCTATAAGGCTTTAAAGAAAAGCGCTTGTTGGGAGACAACCCAATATTATTCCTTGATGTTATTCAATAAATAAATTATTTAGCCTCTGTTTTGGTTGTGTTTTTTGTGTTTAATTAGTGTTTGTGCCAAGTAGAACCGTTGGGAAGACTTGGGGAAAGTCTTGCTGAACTTGCTGTAAAAAACAGAAACTTTAGCACTCACGAGAACTGCTGTCATTTTTATTAGGAGAGTGTTATTTAGTTAATTCTTTTTGCATATGATTAATAGATAAATTCCTCACGTACATAAATTTATTTTAGAATTTTGGGGTTCCAGATCTTGCTCTAGCTACAGATTACTACAGACTGTTCTGTTTTTGACAGATTCTGTTTTTTGTGTGTTGTTTGCTTATTTTGATGAATCTATGGCTAATAAAATAGTTTATAAACCATAGAGAAGTTGGAATACAGTAGGTATAACACCCATATAAATAAAGAATGAGTTCATTACAGTACCTTGAAGTTGTCTTTTGTTTTCTTTCGCTAACGGAGCTCATGAGATTTTCTACTTTAGTTTTGTGTTGTGAAGTTTTCAAGTTTTGGGTAAAGATTTGATGGATTATGGAACAAGGAGTGGCAAGAGCCTAAGCTTGGGGATGCCCATGGCACCCCCAATATAATCTAAGGACACCTAAAAGCCAAAGCTTGGGGATGCCCCGGAAGGCATCCCCTCTTTCGTCTACTTCTATCGGTAACTTTACTTGGAGCTATATTTTTATTCACCACATGATAAGTTTTTTGCTTGGAGCGTCTTTTATGATTTGAGTCTTTGCTTGTTAGTCTACCACAATCATCCTTGCTGTACACACCTTTTGAAGAGCCATACATGATTTGGAATTTGATAGAATACTCTATGTGCTTCACTTATATCTTTTGAGTTTATAATTTTGCTCTAGTGCTTCACTTATATCTTTTAGAGCACGGTGGTGGATTTGTTTTATAGAAACTATTGATCTCTCATGCTTCACTTAGATTATTTTGAGAGTCTTAATAGCATGGTAATTTTCTTAATAATAATATGCTTGGTATTCAAGATTTGTAAAACTTTCTTTTGAGTGCGTTGAATACTAAGAAAAAAATTGATGCTTGATAATTGTTTTGAGATATGAGGATGGTGATATTAGAGTCATGCTAGTTGAGTAGTTGTGAATTTGAGAAATGCTTGTGTTAAAGTTTGTGATTCCCGTAGCATGCACGTATGGTGAACCGTTATGTGATGAAGTCGGAGCATGATTTATTTATTGATTGTCTTCCTTATGAGTGGCGGTCGGGGACGAGCGATGGTCTTTTCCTACCAATCTATCCCCCTAGGAGCATGCGCGTAATACTTTGCTTTGATAACTTCTAGATTTTTGCAATAAGTATATGAGTTATTTATGACTAATGTTGAGTCCATGGATTATATGCACTTTCCTTCCTTCCACCATTGCTAGCCTCTCTAATACCGCGCACTTTTCGCCGGTATCATACACCCACCAAATACCTTCCTCAAAACAGCCACCATACCTACCTATCATGGCATTTCCATAGCCATTCCGAGATATATTGCCATGCAAATTTCCACCATTCCGTTCATTATGACACGCTCCATCATTGTCATATTGCTAGCATGATCATGTAGTTGACATCGTATTTGTGGCAAAGCCACCATTCATAATTCTTTCATACATGTCACTCTTGATTCATTGCATATCCCGGTACACCGCCGGAGGCATTCATATAGAGTCATATTTTGTTCTAAGTATTGAGTTGTAATTGTTGAGTTGTAAGAAAAATAAAAAGTGTGATGATCATCATTTTTAGAGCATTGTCTCAAGTGAGGAAAGATGATGGAGACTATGATTCCCCCACAAGTCGGGATGAGACTCCGGGACGAAAAATAAGAAAAAGAAAAGGAGAAGGCCCAAAAAAATGAGAGAAAAAGAGAGAAGGGACAAGATTACTATCCTTTTACCACACTTGTGCTTCAAAGTAGCACCATGATCTTCATGATAGAGAGTCTCTCATTCTGTCACTTTCATATACTAGTGGGCATTTTTCATTATAGAACTTGGCTTGTATATTCCAATGATGGGCTTCCTCAAAATGCCCTAGGTCTTCGTGAGCAAGCAAGTTGGATGCACACCCACTTAGTTTCTTTTGTTGAGCTTTCATATACTTATAGCTCTAGTGCATCCGTTGCATGGCAATCCCTACTCACTCACATTGATATCTATTGATGGGCATCTCCATAGCCCGTTGATATGCCTAGTTGATGTGAGACTATCTTCCCCTCTTTTTCTCTTCTCCACAACCACCATTCTATTCCACATATAGTGCTATATCCATGGCTCACGCTCATGTATTGCGTGAAGATCGAAAAAGTTTTGAAAATGTCAAAAGTATGAAACAATTGATTGGCTTGTCATCGGGGTTGTGCATGATTTAAATACCTTGTGTGGTGAAGATAGAGCATGGCCAGACTATATGATTTTGTAGGGATACCTTTCTTTGGCCATGTTATTTTGAGAAGACATAATTGCTTTGTTAGTATGCTTGAAGTATTGTTATTTTTATGTCAACATGAACTTTTGTCTTGAATCTTTTGAATCTGAATATTCATACCACAATTAAGAAGATTTACATTGAAATTATGCCAAGTAGCACTCCGCATCAAAAATTCTGTTTTTATCATTTACCTACTCAAGGACGAGCAGGAATTAAGCTTGGGGATGCTTGATACGTCTCCAACGTATCTATAATTTTTTATTGTTCCATGCTATATTATCTACTGTTTTGGACATTATTGGGCTTTATTATCCACTTTTATATTATTTTTGGGACTAACCTATTAACCGGAGGCCTAGCCCAGAATTGCTGTTTTTTGCCTGTTTTAGGGTTTTGAAGAAAAGGAATATCAAACAGAGTCCAAACGCAATGAAACCTTCGGGAACGTGATTTTCTCACCGAATACAACTCAAGAGACTTGGACCCTATGTCAAGCCAATTAACAGGAGGCCACGAGGTAGGGGGCGCGCCTCCCCCCCCAGGCGCGCCCTCCACCCTCGTGGGCCCCCTGTTGCTCCACCGACGTACTTCTTCCTCCTATATATATCCACGTACCCCCAAACGATCAGATACGGAGCCAAAAACCTAATTCCACCGCCACAACTTTCTGTATCCACGAGAGCCCATCTTGGGGCCTATTCCGGAGCTCCGCCTGAGGGGGCATCGATCACGGAGGGCTTCTACATCATCATCCAAGCCTCTCCGATGAAGTGTGAGTAGTTTACTTCAGACCTACGGGTCCATAGTTAGTAGCTAGATGGCTTCTTCTCTCTTTTTGGATCTCAATACAATGTTCTCCCCCTCTCTCGTGGAGATCTATTCGATGTAATCTTCTTTTTGTGGTGTGTTTGTTGAGATCGATGAAGTGTGGGTTTATGATCCAATCTATCTATGAACAATATTTGAATCTTCTCTGAATTCTTTTATGTATGATTGGTTACCTTTGCAAGTCTCTTCAAATTATCAGTTTGGTTTGGCCTACTAGATTGGTTGTTCTTGCCATGGGAGAAGTGCTTAGCTTTGGGTTCAATCTTGCGGTGTCCTTTCCAAGTGACAGAAGGGGCAGCAAGGCACATATTGTATTGTTGCCATCAAGGATAACAAGATGGTTTTTTTATCATATTGCTTGAAACTATCCCTCTACATCATGTCATCTTGCTTAAGGTGTTACTCTGTTTTTAACTTAATACTCTAGATGCATGCTGGATAGCGGTCGATGAGTGGAGTAATAGTAGTAGATGCAGGCAGGAGTCGGTCTACTTGTCTCGGACGTGATGCCTATATACATGATCATACCTAAATATTCTCATAACTATGCTCAATTCTGTCAATTGCTCAACAGTAATTTGTTCACCCACCGTAGAATACTTATGCTCTTGAGAGAAGCCACTAGTGAAACCTATGGCCCCTGGGTCTCTTTCTCATCATATCAATCTCCATCACTTTATTATTGCTTTGCTTTTACTTTGCTTTTACCTTTTACTTTGCATCTCTATACCAAAAATACCAAAAATATTATTTATCATATCTATCAGATCTCACTTTCGTAAGTGACCGTGAAGGGATTGACAACCCCTAAGCGTGTTGGTTGTGTTGAGCTATTATTTTTGTGTAGGTACGAGGGACTCGCGTGTAGCCTCCTACTGGATTGATACCTTGGTTCTCAAAAACTGAGGGAAATACTTATGCTACTTTGCTGCATCATCCTCTCCTCTTCGAGGAAATCCAACACAGTGCTCAAGAGGTAGCAGGACACCATAGTACTTCATGGTATGTTATATTGCACTGCCTCTCCTCATGCCGAACATGATTATGCAGTCCGTCCCGAGCTCATCTCGACGTACCCTCGTCGAGCGGCTCTTTGGACTCGTCGGATACGAACAATGGTTCTCCTCCGACCGCTTCCACCCCTCGCCCTACGGACAACGTCGAGGTGTTGTCTCAAAAGGCACCGAGCCAAGGGGAGGTGGTCCTGGGGGCGCCTCGCGACGACTTCCCGGACCCTGGGTACCAAGGGAGCGAGGCTCCTACGGGCTCCGAGTTCGGGCCCCAGCCGGACACTGCGCCGGAACCTCCGATGGTTCCGGACTCCGGCAGGCGGTCCCCCATTAAGGGGGGCCAACCATCCGTGCCGGTTTCCTCTGTCCATCCAGAGACACCGAACAACTTGCTGGAAGCGCTTCTCAGCTTTTCCATCGACGAAGAGCACCGCACTATCATCGGCGCGGTGCTCGAAAAGGTTTAGTTCGCCAAAAATGGACCGACTGAAGCTTGCGCCAGCCTCCTAACAGGCTTTGAGGTAAGCGATCAAAATATAAGAAAATTGTACCACATAGATAGTTGCCCCTGATGCTCTGTTCAGCGTTCAAGAATAAAAGCCGAATATAGGATCACATGATGACTTAGGAGTCTAATCAAAATGTATCTATGTGCATGTGCAGGCTTCGCTGCTGGCCGCTGTCGCACGTACTGCGGAGGTCTCTGCACTGAAGCAGGACCTAAAGCGGTCCGAGACCGAGCTCGGCCTTACCAAGAGTCAGCTCGAGGAGAACAAAGGTAAGCAATACCTTTGTCTATATATTAAAAATGAGTTCGGGTGTGAGGTAATAGGATCATCATGGATTTGTCAGGGGCCACGACCGAAGTGGCGACCCTGAGGAAGGCGTTGTCCAAGGCCGAAGACAAAGCGGCCAAGGAGCGCATTGAACGGGAGAAGCAAGAAGCCCGAGTAGGCGAGGTGCAGCAAGAGCTCGAGGCTCTTGCCAAAAAGCATGAGTCCTTGGAGCTGGACTCCAAGACGCGAGAGTCTGAGCTCATGCAGGCGCTTGAAAGCGTCCGGAGTGCCAAGGCCGAAGCCCACAAGGCCCTTCACGAGATTGGCGCGGTGAAGAAGATAGCAGCGGGTAAGGCATTCATTATGCAAAGCAAGCATGTGAAGGAGACTTTCCTTTTTCTTACCCGAGTTCAGAGCTCTCCAGGAGCGATTGCAGATCTTCCCCGCAGTGTACTGGATGCCACGGAGTTTTACCGAGCTGAGGAGGGGAGCTCGATGGAGAAGTTGTTCTGGTCTCAGTATACTGGGACCGAACACCCCATGCCCTTGAGCGACCAGCTGAAGCAGTTGGTCGAGCTTCACAAGGCGGCCGAACAGGCCATGAGGAGCCTTATAGTCCGAATGTGGCCTGGCGAGCCCCTGTCCGGCAGCTACTTCGGTTTGGTGAGGCGGCTTGTGGAAGCCTAGCCACGGCTGGAAGTCATAAAGTGGTCCATCTGCATCGAAGGTGCACGCAGGGCCTTTCCCCGGGCGAAGGTGCATTGGGCGAAGGTGGACGCCGTGAAGCTGGTGAAGGAGGGGCCGCTGGAGGGCAAGGAGCATCGCTGCCCCAAGAACTATTATGAGAGTGTCCTGAAGGGCTCCCGCCTAGTGGCGGATGAGTGTGTCAAGGATGTAAATTTTGAATGAACATTCTCATGTGATCCTGTAATGTGAAATGAGTTCATTTGCGCCATGGGACGCTGTCTTAATTTAAAAGATTACCTTCTGTGCGGCCGTTAATAAGATCTGAGTTGGCCAGTCGTCGGCTTCTGCCCCCATGTAACTAGTTCTGGGGTGTTCGGGATAAAAATGAGCACTCTTTACCCCAATTTTGGGTCCTTCGAGGGAGGTGTTCAATACAACGAACCAGGCAATAGGACTATAATGCTTTATCACTCTCACTTAGCCATAGAAGTCTACAATTTTAAATTTTGGCGAAGCCCCTGGTATTCGGAGGGCCGAATTTGGGGCACTATACATGCCTAAGCCGGACAAGGCCAACTCCTCGCCCGAAGTGGAAAAAGTCTTTAAGGACTTGAGACCTCTCGAACAGCGACCAGTCTTTGGCCTTATCATGACAGTCAATTTTCGGCTTTCTCTACTGAGGTGCTCGTCTGGAAGAACTGGGACACAATCGCAGTAGTTCTCCCACCGCTACCTTAGCCGATATAACAGAACGTAAGGTACCAAAGCATGGGAGCCGGGCAAACCCAACATTTGACCAAAGACATGATTCGGAGCTGATGCATATAATGTTATAAGTTCGGGGTGCCGCACTGTCGAAAGTGTTCGGACTTCTTGCACCGTATTATGGGGTAAACGAGAGCCCCTGGCATACTTACCGTACCCGAACGTACGGGTGTGGATTGTCGTAAATGGACATATAAGAGAGAAAAGAAGAAAAACTTAAATAATGCAATGATAGACTATCGATATGCATTGTTATTTAAATAATACATCAAAGTGTACTGGTACAAGTAGTGCAATAAGCAGAAAGCAGGACAATTTGAAATGCCCTATCCCAGGGCGAGCTGCGCATAGATTAGTAAAAACGGGTATATCAAATATTATTAGAGACCACCTGGGGGTTCCCGTGTTCATCTTAGCTCCTTGCCACCTTGGTTGTTGCTTCCGGAATGTGTCCGGCAATCGTGCTGCTGGAAAGGGCTTCCAGAGAGTTAGGGCCTGAAAGAGAAAAGGAATGATAAAGGTATACAGACCCTAGGGCGGTTAAGCCACATTGCGGGGCATGTCCTGATCGTGCCCCCGCCTATATCCATGGTATTTTCAGTGCGTAGTTATGTACGCGCTGCACGGATTTCGTCGCTTGACTGGGACTGGGATGGGGGCCGAATTGCTAGGCTAGCTCTGATCGTGCCAGGCGATCCTGTTGCAGCTTGTTCTGGACTCGCTTGAAGGTGTCCAGGGGCTGTGATGCCGAATTAGTGGTCTGCCTTAAAAGGCTGCTTTGTGCTTCTGCCACAAGGGCTGCAGTGTGCTCTTCCGTGTGAAGTGAGCATTCTGTGTTTACATTTAATGTTATGACCCTCCTGGGTCCTAGCATATTGAGCTTGAGGTATGCGTAATGCGGCACTGCATTAAATTTTGCGAATGATGTCTGTCCGAGTAGTGCATGATAGCAACTGCGAAACAGGACGATATCGAAGATTAACTCTTCGCTTAGGAAGTTGTCCGGTGATCCGAAGACCACTTCCAGTGTGATTGAGCCTGTGCAATGGGCCTCTACACCTAGGATGACGCCTTTAAAGGTGGTTTTGCTGGGTTTGATCCTCGAGGGATTGATACCCATTTTTCGCACTATATTCTGATAGAGCAGGTTCAGGCTGCTGCCGCCGTCCATAAGGACTCGGGTGAGGTGAAATCCGTCAATGATGGGGTCTAGGACCAGTGCGGCAGATCCGCCATGACGGATGCTAGTGGGGTGGTCCCTGTGATCGAAGGTGATCGGGCAAGCAGACCATGGGTTGAACTTTGGGGCGACGGGCTCCATCCCATAGACATCCCTTAGTGCATGCTTCCTCTCCCTCTTGGGAATGTGGGTTGCGTATATCATGTTCACCGTCTTCACTTGTGGGGTAAACCCCTTCTGTCCTCCTATGTTCGGTGGCCGGGGCTCTTCCTCGTCATCACTATGCAGCCCCTTGTCCTTGTTTTTGGCATTTAACTTGCCGGCCTGCTTGAACACCCAGCATTCTCTATTGGTGTGATTAGCTGGCTTGTCGGGGGTGTTGTGGATTTGACACGAGCGATCCAGTATGCGATCCAAACTGGACGGAGCCTGATCTAGAGCCTTTGAATCTGGCATTGACTGTCGTATCTTCGGTGTTATCACCGTTATTGCGGCGCTTTGGTCTGTTACGACGTTGCCTACCGTTAACATCTTTGGTATCCGAATTGTCTGGATTCCTCGATGTGTTGTTGTTGTGAGCCAGCCAGCTATCCTCACCCGCGTAGAAGCGGGTCATGAGTGTTGTGAGGGCTGCCATAGATTTCGGCTTCTCCTGGCCGAGGTGGCGGGCGAGCCACTCGTCACGGATGTTATGCTTGAATGCCGCTAGGGCCTCTGCGTCCGGACAGTCTACAATTTGGTTTTTCTTAGTCAGGAACCAAGTCCAGAATTGTCTGGCCGATTCTCCTGGCTGCTGGGTTATATGGCTCAAGTCATCAGCATCCGGTGGCCGCACAGACGTGCCCTGGCAGTTGTCAAGAAATGCGTCTTCCAGATCCTCCCAACTGCCGACGGAATCTGCTAGCAAGTTGTTCAGCCAATGCCGAGCTGGTCCTTTGAGTTTTAGTGGGAGGTACTTGATGGCGTGTAGATCATCACCGCGAGCCATGTGGATGTGAAGGAGGAAATCTTCAATCCATACAGCGGGATCTGTTGTGCCATCGTATGATTCGATATTTACGAGTTTGAAACCCTTCGGGAATTCGTGATTCATAACTTCATCAGTGAAGCATAGGGTGTGTGCGGCGCCTCTATGCCAAGCTATATCCCGACGCAGTTCATACGAATCTTGTCTGCTATATTTGGCCCGGCCGGATTTACGCTTGGTGTATCCGACGCGACGATCATCGTCCCGTGTTGGCGCGTGTGTTTGTGACCCGTATATTGACCTTGCGATTTTTTCCTTACTGTCCAATACATCTCGCAGGTCCCTTGTGTTGTCCCGGGCCTTAGTATTTTTGATTGAGTGGTGGTGGGGTGCAGGCTAAACTTCAGGCTAAAACGCCTTTCTGGCTCGGCCACGCGGTGGCCGGTCAGCCGCATCGCTCACTGGTGATTGAGGTTTCAATGCTTCCTCCTCGAGGTGAGGTAGCAACCTGCGTTTTGGGTAACTCTTGGAGGGATGCTCGTGTTCATACTCCTCGGTCGCAAGGACTTCGGTCCACCTGTCTGCTAGCAAGTCTTGATTAGCTTGAAGCTGTTGCTGCTTTTTCTTCAGGCTATTTGCCGTGGCCATAAGCCGGCACTTGAAGCGCTCTTGCTCGACGGGGTCCTCAGGCACGATAAATTCTTCGTCGCCGAGGCTCGCCTCGTCTTCAGAGAGAGGCATGTAATTGTCCTCCTCCGGTTCTCCATCTGCTGCCCGCTCTGGGGGGCTAGCTTGTTCGTCCTCTCGCTCTATATCGCGCTAGAGGGGATTGTTGTTGTCTTCAGCACTATCCAGAGTGTTATTATCTCTTGTGCCGGTATCACTGCTCTTGTTGTGGTGGGACTTAGAGTGGCGCCGCTGACGTCGGCGTTTGGGTTGCTTCTTGGAGGGGTCATCCTCTGCTGTCTCGTCGTCATTGCCTTCTTTGGGGGTGTCCACCATGTATATATCAGATGCTAAGGTGGCGGTCCAGCGCCCTGTGGGCGGTGGTTCCTATTCTCCGGCGTCGTCGTCCATACCGTCAAAGTCCTCAGAGTCGAAGTCGAGCATGTCGGTTAAGTCGTCGACAATGGATACTAAGTGGGTGGTGGGTGGGCAGCGCATTGCTTCGTCGTCCGCATCCCATTCTAGCCGGACATAGTTCGGCCAAGGTTCTCCTGATAGGGAGAGAGACCTTAATGAATTTAGCACATCGCCGAAGGGCGAGTGCTGAAAGATATCCGTGAAGGTGAACTGCATGATCGTCGCCCAGTCGGATTCGACAGGTACGGATGTAAGTGGCTCGGAGTCCATGGCCGGAGATGAATCTAGCGGTTCGGCAACACGGCTCTCGTAAGGGGTGAAGTCAGTATCCGGCTCTATCGCCATTGAGAGTGCGGCCTCCATGGCGGGGTTCATCCATCCGCCCTCGGATGGCGTGACTTGCTCCGGATTAATGGCCGGAGTAGTTGCAGATGATATCTCCCGAACATTGTCCGACGGTAGAGTTACGCCATGCTCGTCGCGACTGTGCGGCGCGTCCAACTTGGGCTCGAATCCGCGAAGATCAAGTCTCCGTGGATGTCGGCCATGTAATTCAAGTTTCCAAATCTGACCTGATGCCAGGGGCGTAGCTCTCGATCTGCTCCAGATGGCCAAGCGAATTGGCCCGCAGTGCGAAGCCGCCGAATACGAAGATCTTCCCGGGGAGGAAAACCTCACCCTGGACCGCATCGTTACCGATGATCGAAGGAGCCATCGAGCCTTATGGTGATGGCACAGTGGAACTCTCAATGAAAGCACCAATGTCGGTGTCAAAACCGACGGATCTCGGGTAGGGGGTCTCGAACTGTGCGTCTAAGGCGGATGGTAACAGGAGGCAGGGGACACGATGTTTACCCAGGTTCGGGCCCTCTTGATGGAGGTAATACCCTACGTCCTGCTTGATTGTTCTTGATGATATGAGTATTACAAGAGTTGACCTACCACGAGATCAGAGAGGCTAAACCCTAGAAGCTAGCCTATGGTATGATTGTATGTTGTCCTACGGACTAAAACCCTCCGGTTTATATAGACATCGGAGGGGGCTAGGGTTACACCAGGTCGGTTACAAGGGAGGAGATATACATATCTATATTTCCTAGCTTGCCTTCCACGCCAAGTAGAGTCCCATCCAGACACAGGACGAAGTCTTCAATCTTGTATCTTCATAGTCCAACAGTTCGGCCAAAGGATATAGCCCGGCTGTCCGGGGACCCCCTAATCCAGGACTCCCTCACCTATCGTAGGTCATATGTATATCCCCGAGCTATTGTGTCCCGGCCGCGTAGTGGCCAGTCAGCTGCATTACATGCTGATGGTACGGGCTCAAGTGCCTCGTCATCGAATTGAGGTAGCAGTTTACGCTTCAGGTAACTTTTAGTTGGGCTCTCGAGGCGGTACTCCTCGGCTGCTAGGACATTAGTCCACCTGTCATTGAGTAGATCTTGATCAGCTTGAAGCTACTGTTGTTTCTTTTTCAGGCTCCTCGTAGTGGCTATTAGCCGGCATTTAAAGCGCTCCTCTCGAGAGGTTCCTCAGGCACAATAAAGTCTTCGTCACCGAGGCTCACCTCATCTTCGGAGAGTGGAAGATAGTTACTGTCCTCTGAGTCTTCTTTTATGGCATGTTCATCAGGGCTAACTTGCCAATCTTCCCAATCATCCTGTTAGGAGGTTGGCTCGACGGGGTTTCTTGGTCTTCGGCCTCGTCCAGAGTGTTGTTGTCTCCCATGCCGGTATCGCTGTCTTTTCCACGGCGTGATTTAGAGCGGCGCTGCTGACGTTGGCGCTTTGGCTGTATCTCAGGAGGTTTATCCTCGACTAGATTTTTCTCATCATCGTTGTCACCCTCTTTGGGTGTATCCACCATGTACACGTCATATGAAGAGGTGGCCGTCCAACGTCCGGTAAATAGCGGGTTTTGGGCTTGCTCTTCTCCGGCATCGTCGTCCAATCCGTCGATGTCTTCGGAGCCGTAATCGAGCATGTCAGATAAGTCCTCCACTGTGGCGATGAAGTGGGTGGTGGGTGGGCCGTAAAATTCCCCGCTCTCAGCCCCTAGTCCGGGCTGGGCGTAGTTCGGACATTGCTCCTCTATAATAACGAGGGATCGCATCAAGCCGAGAGCCTCACTTAAAGGCGAGGTTTGTCCAGGGAGAAAAGAATTTGTGGAGTATGGCGGGAAGGGGACTCCATGGCCGAGCTCACATGATGCTGACTCCGAGGGTTCGAAGCCAGTGTCCGGAGAAGAGTCTGGCTTTATGATGGTTGCCAGCGACACTGCTTCCTCCGGCTCTCCCGTACTGGCTTAGTAGCCGCAGATAGTCCGGCGGGTTTAGAAATCCCGTCTTCGGACCTGGCGACGCGCTCCGGATCTAAGGCCAGAGCGGAGGTTGGGGTCGTGAATCCTTGGAAGATCAAGTCTCCTCGGATATTAGCAACATAATCCAGGTTTCCAAAACTAATTTGGTAACCTAGGGCGTAGCTGTCGATCTACTCTAGATGGTCAAGCGAGTTGGCCCACAGTGCGAAGCCGCCGAATACGAAGATCTGGCCAGGGAGGAAAACCTCCCCCAGGGTAGCATCATTACAGATGATTGATGGAGCCATCGAACCTTCTGGCGGCGACACAGTAGAACTCTCAATGAAAGCACCAATGTCGGTGTCAAAACCGTCGGATCTCGGGTAGGGGGTCCCGAACTATGCGTCTAAGGTTGATGGTAACAGGAGACAGGGGACACAATGTTTTACCCAGGTTCGGGCCCTCTTGATGGAGGTAATACCCTACGTCCTGCTTGATTGATCTTGATGAGTATGAGGATTACAAGAGTTAATCTACCACGAGATCGTTGTGGCTAAACCCTAGAAGTCTAGCCTGTATGGTTGTGATTGTCCTCCCAAGGACTAAACCCTCTGGTTTATATAGACACCGGAGGGGCCTAGGGTTATACAAATTCGGTTACAGAGAAAGGAAATAATACATTCGGACACTTAGCTTGCCTTCCATGCAAAGGAGAGTCCCATCCAGACACGGAAGTCTTCTATCTTTTATCTTCATGGCCCAACAGTCCGGTGCATGTCGCACAGGCCGGACGTCCGAGGACCCCTTAATTCAGGACTCCCTCACCATCCACTAAAGAAAAAAAATTACATCTGATGTGCTTCTTCGGTTGCGCCACCGGCCCCCTCTTTAATCCAGTTCGCTCGGGGATCTAGCTGGTATAGTTTTTTTCCAGAGGGCGAACAAGTATCAGCTAGGCCAAGGTATGCATAGCCCACGACATACGGAGACAGTGGTTTCAACTTATTTTTTGAGGTCCATACCGGCCTATGGGCCTCCTAGCGTAGGTTTTACTTTTTCTTAAAAATCAGCAGCCCAATGTATTTTCTTAATAAAACGCAGATCTCTGTTCGGTTTATCTATATATAAGAATACTAATGTTGTGTCCAATTTATGTTTTCACTTCTAACCACATTATATATATTTATATAATTACTATTATCGTATATTTTATATAGACTTATATATATACATTATAAAAACATCCCACGTGTTATTAACTTATAAAAGTAAATGTTTAACAGAAGTTGGCAAGGAAAATCCTGGTTGTTTTTAACTCACAGGTAGGAAAATCCTGGTGACTGCGTACAAAAGCTTGCGAAGATTTTAAGGACCAATGTAATAATAACGCGCTCATTTTTATTTTGATCATTAACTCGCTAATTTGTTAATTTTACATATAAAAAATGCGCCGCAATGCTTTATTTTTTATATTAATTGCTCCTTCTAACCTAACATTATACTGTATATAGAACGAGCCCAGCTAATTCGTGTATTTCAAGAAAGTGCAAATGGGCTGGGGTTTCTTAGAAAATATTAAATGGGCCACATTGACGCGAAATTATTTGTTCACCTAGCCCAGCAAATGGACTGTACATTCTAGAAAACATGGGTTAAATATATGCCACATTTTTGCAGGCTGACATGTGGGCCAATAGGTCGCAGCCTACGTAGGGTGTTGTCAACTTGGTCAACAAATGATTATGGCATCCATGGCCATTGGATTTATATCCAACGGCCGGAATGCACCTTCAATCTCTCATCTTCTTCCTCCAGCGTTGCTGGGACCGCCTGGTTCGGCCTTCGGCGGCTAGCAGGTATGCTTAGCATGCATCGCTGCGAAGCGCTACCCCATCCCCGGCCAGGCTATCCTTCCACACCTCCACACCTCCTGTTATTTTCCACCGACTGCAGCCCCACGCCACACCAGAACCACTTATAACCCTTGTACTCCTCTCAATCTGCGACTCCACTGCCGCGTCTTCCCATCTCCGGGTCATTCTCGTCCGAGGCCTCGCCGTCGTCCATCGCCTCGCTGCGCTCGACGTGGCATGGTCAACAAACGAGAGTCATCAGAATAGGACTGTACATGGAGAGCCTGTCGGCTGGGACCCACAAGGTCGATGGTTGCACGCAAGGAAAGTTCCTCCTTATTAAGCTGGAAAAAATGTTTCCTCCCCTGACAGTTGGGACCCACCGGCTGTATCTTCGCACGGAAGGAAGTGCCACCTTGTTATGCGAAAAAAACTATTCCTCCCGTTCACAGATGGGACCCGTCAGATTTGGTGGCTGACTTGTGGGCCTACTAAGTGGACGTGTACGCAGGGCTTTGTCAACTTAATCAACAAATGATTCTAGCAGCTGGACCGTTGGATGTTAATCCAATGGCCGTGTTCCTTCTTCAACCTCTGTTCTTGCTCCTGTCTCCCGTGGGCGGCAGTGCTGCCGCGCACCCGAACTAGTCAAGTTTCCCACTCCTCTCCATCTGCGACTCCACTGTCGTGTCTTCCCCATCTCCGGGTCGTTCCAGTCTGGGGCCTCGCCATCGTCCATCGGCCTTGGTGCGCTCGGCACAGTGTGGTCAACATGGTCAACAAACGAGACTCATCGAAAGATGACTGTACGTGAGAGGTTGACAGTGGGGACGCACCACGCCCATGGACGCATGCATGCAACTACATCTTTTTTACCCTGAAAAATAATGTTTTCTCCCCATGACTGCTGGGACCCACCAGCTACATCTTTGCACGCAAGGGAGTGTGTCCATATTATGGGCAAAAATCTAATTCGCCCCCTGACTGCTGGGACCCACCAGCTACATCTTCGCACGCAAGGAAGTGCCTGACAGTCGGGACCCACCCAGTCGAAGCATACGTAGCGTTGTCATTCTGGTCGCAAACGTGTACGTACATACTGGTAGATCGGTCTGTATGCAAGCTATAGCGATGGACCATGGCCGTGTAAGGAAGGGCACGTGTGGTAGTAGAGGCTCGCACGTGTGGTAGTAGAGGCGCGCACGTGTCGTAGTAGAGGCGCGCACGTAGCATGTACACGTATGTACAGCGGCCAGGGTGCAAGAAAGTAAATATGGCTACGTACGTACATACGGGCGAGGTCTTGAACGCCTACTCGCGCATACGTACGGCCAGGGCTCATGCACATGGGTGTGGCTGGGTCGGAACGGAGAAACTGCGTCGACGTCGTGTTCATGGGGAGGTAACAGAACGTGTCATGTTCATCGGGAGGCAGCGGAACGCGCGCTGTTTATCGGGAGCCAACCGGCTTGGACGGAACAGCCCATGGAAACGAGGCATGGCGTATCGCAGAACGGAGGAAACGACCTTGTGTTCGACCGGCCACGGTGGAAACGGGATCCTGTTCATCGGGACGGGTCTGGCGTACCGCAAAACGGAGGAAACGGACCTCCTACGGTGGAAACGGGGTCCTGTTGATCGGGAGGGGTGTGGCATACCGCAAAATGGAGGAAATGCACTTGTGTTGGAGCACTACGGTCAAAACGGGGGTCATGTTCATCGGGAGGGGTGTGGCGTACTGCAAAACAGGACTCCATGGGATACTATTCATCTCCATGTCGACCTCCTCTGAAGGAAATATGACCTAGAGGCAATAATAAAGTAGTTATTTATATTTCCTTATATCATGATAAATGTTTATTATTCATGCTAGAATTGTATTAATCGGAAACTTAGTACATGTTTGAATACATAGACGAATAGAGTGTCACTAGTTTGCCTCTACTTGACTAGATCGTTGAATCAATGATGGTTATGTTTCCTAACCATAGACATGAGTTGTCATTTGATTAACGGGATCACATCATTAGAGAATGATGCGATTGACTTGACCCATTCCGTTAGCTTAGCATTTGATCGTTTAGTATATTGCTATTGCTTTCTTCATGACTTATACATGTTCCTATGACTATGAGATCATGCAACTCCCGAATACCGGAGGAACACTTTGTGTGCTACCAAACGTCACAACGTAACTAGGTGATTATAAAGGTGCTCTACAGGTGTCTCCAATGGTGTTTGTTGAGTTGGCATGGATCAAGGTTAGGATTTGTCACTCCGATTGTCGGAGAGGTATCTCTGGGCCCTCTCGGTAATGCACATCACTATAAGCCTTGCAAGCAATGTGACTAATGAGTTAGTTGCGGGATGATGCATTACCAAAATGAGTAAAGAGACTTGCCGGTAACGAGATTGAACTAGGTATTGAGATACCGACGATCGAATCTTGGGCAAGTAACATACCGATGACAAAGGGAACAACGTATGTTGATATGCGGTTTGACCGATAAAGATCATCATAGAATATGTAGGAGCCAATATGAACATACAGGTTCCTCTATTGGTTATTGACCGGAGACGTGTCTCGGTCATGTCTACATAGTTCTCGAACCCATAGGGTCCGCACGCTTAACGTTCAGTGACGATCGGTATTATGAGTTTATGTGATTTGACGTACCGAAGGTAGTTCGGAGTCCCGGATGAGATCGGGGACATGACGAGGAGTCTCGAAATGGTCGAGACGTAAAGATCGATATATTGGACGACTATATTCGGACATCGGAAATGTTCCGAGTGATTCGGGTATTTTTCGGAGTACCGGGGAGTTACGGGAATACGGGGAAGAAGTATTGGGCCTCATGGACCAACTGGTGGAAGAGAGGAGGCAGGGCGCGCGGCCCGCCTAGCCCAAACCGAATTGGACTAGGAGGCCGGCCCCCCTTTCCTCCTTTCCTCCCTCTCCTTCTTTCTCCCTCTCCTCCTTCCTTTCCTCCTCCTAGTAGGAGTAGGAAAGGGGAGTCTTACTCCTACTAGGAGCAGGACTCCTCCTCCTGGCACGCCCTACAGGGGCCGGCCGGCCTCCCCCTTGCTCCTTTATATACGGGGGCAGGGGCACCCTAGAACACACAAGTTGATTATTCCAAGCCGTGTGTGGTGCCCTCCTCCACCATAATACACCTCGATCATATCGTAGCGATGCTTAGGCGAAGCCCTGCGTCGGTAGCAACATCACACCGTCATCACGCCGTCGTGCTGATGGAACTCTCCCATGAAGCTCTGCTAGATCGGAGTTCGTGGGACGTCATCAAGCTGAACGTGTGCTAAACTCGGAGGTGTCGTGCGTTCGGTACTTGGATAGCTCGGATCATGAAGACGTCCGACTACATCAACCGCGTTCTCGTAACGCTTCCGCTTAAGGTCTACGAGGGTACGTAGACGACACTCTCCCCTCTCGTTGCTATGCATCACCATGATCTTGCGTGTGCATAGGAAATTTTCTGAAATTACTACGTCCCCAACGTCCTCCAGCCTCCACGGGCTACTATTCATCCACCGTCGACCTCCTCCAGCCTTCACCTGTGACTGTTCATCCACGGGCTCCTGTTCGTCCAGCCTCCACCGGCTACTGTTCAACTAGCCCTCTCCACGGGGTCCTCTTCAACCACCCCCTCCACGGGCTACTGTTCATACATCCCTCCACCGGCTACTGTTCAACCAGCCCTCCACTAGCTACTGTTCAACCAGCCCTCCACGGGGGTCCTGTTCATCCAGCCTCCATGGGGTCCTGTTCATCCACCGACTCGATTGATCGGGGTCCTGTTCATCCAGAGGCAACGGCCTCTACTACCACGGGGTCCTATTCATCCAACCCCCACTAGGAACTATTCATCCAAACCTCCCAACAACACTCACTGTTCATCCAGAGGCAGTATCAATCGGCTTCAGTTAGCATCAGTAGCGAAGGAATCACTCGGGTTCAGTTAACTCGATCGATCGCTCGGGTTCAGTAACGCGTAACCTGTAGTGCAATCGCTCAGGTTCAGTTAGAGCGCAACGCCTTGCTCAGGTTCAGTTAGAGAGCAACGCCTCGCACACACGTGCGTACGTACGAGAGAAACGCGCATCGCTCGGCCCCCGACCACCCACCATAACCGGGAACTCCCCCAATATTTTCCTCGCCCTTGCTTCTACCACAGTTTTCTCCATCATGGATGGCCCAAAGAATGTCAGGCAGCTGCATCTCCGGCCCTCCCAGGACGAAAAACCCATGTTCTATCATGATTTTTTGTCATAGAAGTAGGAGCCCGCCACATCTATGATGATACCGGGTTTTGTCACACTTATCGTCATAGAAGTGTCATAAGCATGACAGAAAAAAATCGTTTGGCCCAAAATGTCATGGATGTGTCTTTTTTTGTAGTGTTGTGTTCTACTCGTGCATATCACCTACGCATAGACCTGGCTCAGATGCCACTATTAGGAAATGAAGCATGCAATTTCAAAAATTTCCTACTCTCACGCAAGATCTATCTAGGATATGCATAGCAACAAGAGGGGGAGAGTGTGTCCACGTTCCCTTATAGACCGAAAGCAGAAGTGTTTACTTAACGTGGTTGATGTAGTCAAACGTCTTCTCTATTCAACCGATCAAGTGCTAAACGTACGGCACCTCCGAGTTCTGCACACGTTCAGCTCGATGATGTCCCTGATAATCCCCAACTGTAGGGAATCATCGTAGCAATTCCCAATGGTGGAAGTGATAAGTATGGAGTGTCGAACCCACAAGGAGCTAAAGGTAAGATCAATATTCTCTCAAGTCCTATCTGCCACTGATACGACTCTACGTACACCGAATGTTTGCTTCCAACTAGCAACAAGAAATAAAACTACGTTGTGGGTATGAGGAGGATAACTTTGTATGATATCGGAGAGCTAAAGTATGAAAGTAGGTGCTGCTATCGTAAAGTTAGAATATATTACTAAATATTATAAATAGCGAGTGTGGGATAATGGTGGATCGGTGTGCGGAATTGTCCTAGGCAATTATTAACAAGACCGGTAATCTCTATTGCGGTTTCATATGAGGGAGAGGCATAAGCTAACATACTTTCTCTTCTTGGATCATATGCACTTATGATTGGAACTCTAGCAAGCATCCGCAACTACTAAAGATCATTAAGGTAAAACCCAACCATAGCATTAAAGTATCAAGTCCTCTTTATTCCCATACGCCATGTCCCACTTATCCATGTTTGTGTTTTAGTCACTCACGCAACGCAGACAATAAGCAAACCATGGACATATTGCAACACCCTACAGCAGGAATCCCTCACACTTGCGCGACACGGAGGGCACCATAGGACAGCACTAAAGTAAAACATACAACTCATACCAATCTAGATCATCAATCAACCCAAAGACAAAGGATATCTACTCAAAACATCATAGGATGGCAACACATCATTGGATCATAATATGTGGCATAAACCACCATGTTCAAGTAGGGATTACAGCGGGGTGCGGGAGAGTGGACCACGTAAAAGAGATGAGGATGGTGATGATGATCGTGATGTTGATGAAGACGATCACCGCAGCGATGATTCCCCTCCCGATGGCACTCAGGTGCCCCCGAGAGAGGGGAGGAGAGGTTCTCCCCCTTGTGCTTCCTCCTCCATGGCCTCCCCCTGGATGGGGAGAGGTTTTCCCTCTGGTCCTTGGCCTTCATGACGATGATGCCCCCCCCCCCGGATCCTCCTCCATGCCCTCCGGTGATGATGGCCCCCTCCGATAGGGTGCCAGAGAGGGCCTAGATTGATTTCTTGTGGCTATAGAGGCTTGCGGTGGCGGAACTTCTGATCTAGGTTATTTTCTGGTGGTTTATGTATTTATAGGAATTTTTGGCGTCGGTCTCACGTCAAGGAGATGCTCGAGTCGTCCACGAGGTAGGCCCACGCACCCAGGGGGTGGGCGCGCCCCCCACCCTCGTGGACTGGCCCAACTCTTTTACTCCGGGGTCTTCTTTTGGTCCATAAAAAATCATCAAAAATTGGCATGTCAATTGGACTCTATTTGGTATTCCTTTTCTGTAAAACTCAAAAACAAGGAAAAAACAGAAACTGGCACTGGGCACTAGGTTAATAGGTTAGTCCCAAAAATCATATAAAATAGCATATAAATTCATATAAAACATCCAAGGTTGATAATATAATAGCATGAATACTTCATAAATTATAGATACGTTGGAGACGTATCAGCATCCCCAAGTTTAATTCCTGCTCGTCCTCGAGTAGGTAAATGATAAAAGAAATAATTTATGAATTGTGAATGCTAGCAAGTGCATAAGTTCCATCAATGATAGTTCCAATCACTTTTTCTAGCATCATTATATATCATAACAGTAGCTCATTTTCATAAAACTTTTCATGATCAAGTAACAAGATGTTCACATGTTAAAGTATAGATCATAAACTTTCTTGAAACTAACAAACTATATTCTCAATCATCAAACAATTGCAATTCATCTTATTTTCAGGAAGGGTCAATGTCAGAGGTTTTATTTAGCAAACTCCACATACTCAACTATCATTTAATCTTTCACAATTGCTAACACTCACGTGATATTTATGGGTTCAAAGTTTTAATCGGACACAGAGAAAGATAGGGGCTTATAGATTCGCCTCCCAACCTTTTACCTCAAGGGTAATGTCAACAATAATGGTTCATGATAATTTACATCCAATTGGATATATATATATATATATATATATATATATATATATCAGGATCTTTCCAATGCAATATGCTTGCCAAAGGATAAAATGTAAAAACGAAAGGTGAAGATCACCAAGACTCTTGCATAAGGGTAGAAGATAAAAGTAAAAGATAGGCCCTTCGCAGAGGGAAGCAGAGGTTGTCATGCACTTTTATGGTTGGATGCACAAAATCTTAATGCAAAAGAACGTCACTTTATATTGCCACTTGTGATATGGACCTTTATTATGCAGTCCGTCGCTTTTATTTCTTCCACATCACAAGATCGTATAAAGCTTATTTTCTCCACATTAATAGATCATACATATTTAGAGGGAAATTTTTATTGCATGCACCAATGACAACTTACTTGAAGGATCTTACTCAATCCATAGGTAGGTATGGTGGACTCTCATGGCAAAACTGGTTTGAGGAATTTTTGGAAGCACAAGTAGAATCTCTACTTGGTGCAAAGAATTTGGCTAGCATGAGGGGGGAAAAGCAAGCTCAACATGTTGGATGATCCAAGACAATATACTTTATTTCGGATATAAGAAAACATAACCCATTACGTTGTCTTCCTTGTCCGACATCAATCTTTTAGCATGTCATATTTTAATGAGTGCTCACAATTAAAAAAGATGTCCAAGATAGTATATTTATATGTGAAATCTCTCTTCCTTTAATATTCTTTCATGAATTGTTCAAGTGACCAATTCTACGTTTGCTAACTTACAATAAGTTTACTACCTATACTTATTCTGTGTGAAGTCATTAATCCCCATGGTATAAGCATACGAAACATATATAAATTCATATTTATGATATTCAATCCATTCAACCATTTACTCATAGGATATATGTGAAGCACGTGAGTAAATGACAAACTACTCCAAAAAGATATAAGTGAAGGATGCTGAGTAGTCAAATAATTAACTAGCCATGGGAGGATTCTTTTTCATTCAAGATTTCAGATCCAATGATTTTATTCAAACAGCAAGTCAAATTGAAAATACGCTCCAAGCAAAACACATATCATGTGACGAATAAAAATATAGCTCCGAGTAAGGTATACCGATAATTTTGAAGATGGAAGAGGGGATGCCTTCTGGGGCATCCCCAAGCTTAGGCGCTTGAGTATTCCTTGAATATTACCTTGGGTGCCTAGGGCATCCCCAAGCTTAGGGTCTTTTCACTCCTTATTTTCCTCATATCGGTATCTCACCCAAAGATTGAAAACTTCAATCACACAAAACTTAACGGAACTTTGTGAGATAGGTTTGTATGATAAAGAGTAAACCATTCACTTTGGTACTTGATGTCTAATACACAACCTTCTTCTTGTAGACGTTGTTGGGCCTCCAAGTGCAGAGGTTTGTAGGACAGTAGAAAATTTCCCTCAAGTGGATGACCTAAGGTTTATCAATCCGTGGGAGGCGTAGGATGAAGATGGTCTCTCTCAAGCAAACCTTCAACCAAATAACAAAGAGTCTCTTGTGTCCCCAACACACCCAATACAACGGTAAATTGTATAGGTGCACTAGTTCGGCAAAGAGATGGTGATACAAGTGCAATATGGATGGTAGATATAGGTTTTTGTAATCTGAAAATATAAAAATAGCAAGGTAACTAATTATAAAAGTGAGCACAAATGGTATTGCAATGTGTTGAAACAAGGCCTAGGGTTCATACTTTCACTAGTGCAAGTTCTCTCAACAATAATAACATAATTGGATCATATAACTATCCCTCAACATGCAACAAAGAGTCACTCCAAAGTCACTAATAGCGGAGAACAAACGAAGAGATTATTGTAGGGTACGAAACCACCTCAAAGTTATCCTTTCTGATCGATCTATTCAAGAGTCTGTAGTAAAATAACACGAAGCTATTCTTTCCATTCAATCTATCATAGAGTTCGTACTAGAATAACACCTTAATACACAAATCAACCAAAACCCTAATGTCACCTAGATACTCCAATGTTACCTCAATTATTCGTGGGTATAATTATACGATATGCATCACACCATCTCAGATTCATCTATTCAACCAACACAAAGAACTTTAAAGAGTTCCCCAAATTTTCTACTGGAGAGTCAAGACGAAAACGTGTGCCAACCCCTATGCATAAGTTCACGGAACTCGCAAGTTGATCACCAAACATACATCAAGTGGATCACATGATACCCCATTGTCACCACAGATAAGCACATGCAAGACATACATCAAGTGTTCTCAAATCCTTAAAGACTCAATCCGATAAGATAACTTCAAAGGGAAAACTCAATCCATTACAAGAGAGTAGAGGGGGAGAAACACCATAAGATCCAAATATAATAGCAAAGCTCGCGATACATCAAGATCGTGCCGACTCAAGAACACGAGAGAGAGAGAGAGAGAGATCAAACACATAGCTACTGGTACATACCCTCAGCCCTGAGGGTGAACTACTCCCTCCTCGTCATGGAGAGCGCCGGGATGATGAATATGGCCACCGGAGAGGGATTCCCCCCTCCGACAGGGTGCCGGAACGGGTCTAGATTGGTTTTCGGTGGCTACGGAGGCTTCTGGCGGCGGAACTCCCGATCTATTCTGCTCTCTAATGTTTTAGGGTATATGGGTATATATAGGCGAAAGAAGTCGGTCAGGGGAGCCACGAGGGGCCCACGGGGGTGGGGGTGTGCCTCCCTGCCTCGTGGCCACCTCAAAGCTTCCCCGACGTCTACTCCAAGTCTCCTGGATTGCTTCTGTTCCAAAAATAACTCTCCTGAAGGTTTCGTTCCGTTTGGACTCTGTTTGATATTTCTTTTCTTCGAAACACCGAAATAGGCAAGAAAACAACAATTTGGGCTGGGCCTCCGGTTAATAGGTTAGTCCCAAAAATAATATAAAAGTGTATAATAAAGCCCATAAACATCCAAAACAGATAATATAATAGCATGAAACAATAAAAAAAATTAGATACGTTGGAGACGTATCAGTATTGTCAAAGACAAGGCTCATAACTGTTTTCACACAAAGCCTACTGTACCATATCATTTCCATAACTTATATTGAGAAATATAAGCCATAGAAACTAGGAAACAAGCAAACTATGCAATGAAAACAGAATCTGTCAGAAACAGAACAGTCTGTAATGATCTGAACACAAACTATACTTCTGATACTCCAAAAATTCTGAAATAAATAGGTGGACGTGAGGAATTTGTCTATTAATCTTCTGAAAAAAGAATCAACTCAATCGCACTCTTCTGTAAAAAATGGCAGCTAATCTCGTGAGCGCAAAGTTTCTGTTTTTTACAGCAAGATCACATTAACTTTCACCCAAGTCTTTCCAGAGGTCTTACTTGGCACTTTATTGAAACAAAATATATAATACATGATTAATACAGTATCTTAATCATGATAACACACAAAAACAATAAGGGTAAATACCGGGTTGTCTCCCAACAAGCGCTTTTCTTTAATGCCTTTTAGCTTGGCATGATGATTTCAATGATGCTCACATAAAAGATAAGGATTGAAACATAAAGAGAGCATCATGAAGAATATGACTAGCACATTTAAACCTAACCCACTTCCTATGCCTAAGGATTTTGTGATCATACAATTTATAGGAACAAGGATCAACTAGCATAGGAAGGAAAAACAAGGATAACTTCAAAACTTTAAGCACATAGAGAGGAAACTTGCTATTATTGCAACTCCTACAAGCATGTATTCCTCCCTCATAATAATTTTCAGTAGCATCATGAATGAGTTCAATAATATTACCATCACATAAAGAATTATTTTCATGATCTACGAGCATAAATTTTTTTACTACTCTCCATATAAGCAAAATTCTCCCCATTCGGAATGGCGGGATCACTAGTTCCTAAAGTTGACACTCTTCCAAACCCGCTTTAGATGATAGTATTATCCATACTCCAAAAGATATAAGTGAAGTTCATGGAGCATTCTACAATTAATATAGACTAACCAATATCCAAGCTCAAAATGTATAAGTGAAGCACACGAAGCATTCTATAAAGCCATACTCAAAAGATTTAAGTGAAGCTCAAAGAGCAATTCTATAAGATCATACTTAGAAGATATAAGTGAAAAACATGAAGTATTCTATAAATTGATGAAGGGAAATCTCATACTGGCATGGTTCTTAAAGAGAAATAAAAAAACAAAGAACACAAATCATGTGAACAAAACAAAAACCGAGGTATACCGATATTTGTTGAAGAAGAAAGATGGGATGCCAACCGGGGCATCCCCAAGCTTAGATGCTTGAGTATCCTCTGAAATATTTACTTGGGGTGCCTTGGGCATCCCCAAGCTTGAACTCTTGCCTCTCTTTATTCTTCTCATATTGATAGCTCCTCGATCTTCGAACACTTCATCCACACAAAACTTTAACAAAAACTTTGTGAGATCCGTTAGTATAATAAAGCAAATCACTACCTTTAGGTACTGTTTCAAAATCATTCCAATTTAATATTAGAACTATGTCTACTGTATTCCAACTTCTCTATGGTTCATACCTTCCGATACTAGCCATAGATGCATCAAAATAAGCAAACAACACACGAAAAACAGAATTTGTCTAAAACAGGACAGTCTGTAGTAATCTGGAGGTTTAGTAAACTTCTGTAACTCCAAATATTATGAAATAAGTTTGAAATTTTGAAAAATTTGTACAAAAGTAATGTGCAAAAAGTTTCAGACCCATTTGACTTTCCAGTAAAAAATGTAAAATCACGCGCTACAGCCAAAGTTTCTGTTTTTTGTTCTGCACATAGTAAACAAGCAATCTAATCTTCCTAAAACCAAAGCTTGGCACATTATTTTTATAATACAAAGGATATATATAAGGGGATAATTATTTACAGAGAAACTTTCATGAAAACTTCTACATTGTTTCCGTGAGCATGAACACGAGTGCTGAAGGTCGACCCTCACTTCTTCAATGCATAACTTTCCAATCACTTCTCTTTTTGAATAACTTTTTAGGCATGAGAGGCAAGTAATTTTTTGTATTTTCATTCTTTTAAAAAAATTGTATGTTTCACCCACAACTAAACATAAATAAAAAAGGAAAAACAAAATCTACTTAGTGAAGAAAGCAAACAAGCACACACGAGAATATCAACCCCACGCTATTGCTCCCCGGCAACGGCGCCAGAAAAGAGCTTGATAATCCTCAAGTGTAGGAAATCATCGTAGCAATTCCCAATGGTGGAAGTGATAAGTATGAAGTGTCTAACCCACAAGGAGATAAAGGTAAGATCAATATTCTCTCAAGTCCTATCTTCCACTGATACGACTCTACGTACACCGAACGTTTGCTTCCAACTAGCAACAAGAAATAAAACTATGTTGTGGGTATGAAGAGGATAACTTTGTATGATATCGGAGAGCTAAAATATGAAAGTAGGTGTTGTTATCATAAATTTAGAATATATTACGAAATATTATAAATAGCGAGTGTGGAATAATGGTGGATCGGTGTGCGGAATTGTCCTAGGCAATTGTTAACAAGACCGGTAATCACTATTGCAGTTTCATATGAGGGAGAGGCATAAGCTAACATACTTTCTCTTCTTGGATCATATGCACTTATGATTGGAACTCTAGCAAGCATCCGCAACTACTAAAGATCATTAAGGTAAACCCCAACCATAGCATTAAAGTATCAAGTCCTCTTTATTCCCATACGCCATGTCCCGCTTATCCGTGTTTGTGTTTCAGTCACTCACGCAACGCAGACAATAAGAAAACCATGGACATATTGCAACACCCTACAGCGGGAATCCCTCACGCTTGCGCGACACGGAGGGCATCATAGGACAGCACCAAAGTAAAACATACAACTCATACCAATCTAGATCATCAATCAACCCAAAGACAAAGGATATCTACTCAAAACATCATAGGATGGCAACACATCAGTGGATCATAATATGTGGCATAAAGCACCATGTTCAAGTAGGGATTACAGCGGGGTGCGGGAGAGTGGACTGCGTAAAAGAGATGAGGATGGTGATAATGATGGTGATGTTGATGAAGACGATCATCGCGGCGATGATTCCCCTCTCGATGGCACTCCGGTGCCCCCGAGAGAGAGGAGGAGAGGTTCTCCTCCTTGTGCTTCCTCCTCCATGCCCCCCTGGATGGGGAGAGGTTTTCCCTCTGGTCCTTGTCCTTCATGACGATGATGGCCCCTCCAGGATCCTCCTCCATGCCCTCCGGTGATGATGGCCCCCTCCGGCAGGGTGCCAGACAGGGCCTAGATTAATTTCTCATGGCTAGAGAGGCTTGCGGCGGCGGAACTTCCGAACTAGGTTATTTTCTGGAGGTTTATGTATTTATAGGAATTTTTAGCGTCGGTCTCACATCAAGGAGATGCCCAAGTCTTCCACGAGGTAGGCCCACGCGCTCGGGGGGTGGGCGCGCCTCCCACCCTCGTGGACGGCCCGGGACTCTTCTGGCCCAACTCTTTTACTCCGGGGTCTTCTTTTGGTCCATAAAAAATCGTCAAAAATTGGCACGTCAATTGGACTCCGTTTTGGTATTCCTTTTCTGTAAAACTCAAAAACAAGGAAAAACAGAAACTGGCACTGGGCACTAGGTTAATAGGTTAGTCAGAAAAATCATATAAAATAGCATATAAATGCATATAAAACATCCAAGGTTGATAATATAATAGCATGAATACTTTATAAATTATAGATACGTTGGAGACGTATCAGTCCTTCAAACTCTTGATCCAACAAAGTGTCGAGGGAGAGTTTCGCCAGCACGGCGGCATGGTGACGGTGATGGTGAAGTGATCCGCGCAGGGCTTCACCTAATATGATTTATATGCAGAGGAGTAAACGGTGGAGGGGGCGCCGCACACGGCTTGGAACAGTTGATGTTGTGTTAGAGGTGCCCCCCACCCCCGTATATAAAGGAGTGAGAGGGGAGGAGGTCGGTCTAGTCGCGCCCCAAGTGCGAGGAGTCCCACTTGGGCTCCTAGTCCAATTCGCCCCCGCCCCCCATTACTTTTACCGGAAGGGGAAAGGAGGAAGGAGAGGGAGAAGGAAAAGGAAAAGGAAAAGGAAAGGGGGGCGCCGCCCACTCCCCTAGTCCAATTCAGAATCCTCCCTTGGGGGGGGCGCTCCACCCCTTGTGGGCTGGCTTGCCTCCCTCCTATGGCCCATATCTTCCCCCGAGGGGTTCCGGTAACCCCCCCTCCTGGTACTTCGATACGTACCCGACACATTCTGAAACACTTTTAGTGTCCGAATACTATCATCCAATATATGAATCTTTACCTCTCGACTATTTTGAGACTCCTCGTCATATCTGTGATCTCATCCGGGACTCCAAACAACATTCGGTCACCAAATCACATAACTCATAATACAAATCGTCATCGAATGTTAAGCCTGCGGACCCTACGGGTTCGAGAACTATGTAGACATGACCGAGACACATCTTCGGTCAATAACGAACAGCGGAACCTAGATGCTCATATTGGTTCCTACATATTCGACGAAGATCTTTATCGGTCAAACCATAGTGACAACATACGCAATTCCCTTTGTCATCGGTATGTTACTTGCCCGAGATTCGATCATCGGTATGTTCATACCTAGTTCAATCTCGTTACCGGCAAGTCTCTTTACTCATTTCGTAATACATCATCCGGAAACTAACTCATTAGTCACATTGCTTGCAAGTATTCTTATGATGTGCATTACCGAGAGGGCCCAGAGAGCCCAGAGATACCTCTCTGATAGTCGGAGTGATAAATGCTAATCTAGATCTATGCCAACCCAACAAACACCTTCGGAGATACCTGTAGAGCATATTTATAATCATCCAGTTACATTGTGACATTTGATAGTACACAAGGTATTCCTCCGGCGTCCGGGAGTTGCATAATCTCATAGTCAAAGGAATATGTACAAGTCATGAAGAAAGCAATAGCAATAAAACTTAATGATCATTATGCTAAGCTAACGGATGGGTCTTGTCCATCACATCATTCTCCTAATGATGTGATCACGTTCATCAAATGACAACACATGTCTATGGTTAGGAAACTTATCCATCTTTGATTAACGAGCTAGTCCAGTGGAGGCATACTAGGGACACTGTGTTTTTGTCTATGTATCCACACATGTATCAAATTTCTGGTTAATACAATTCTATCATGAATAATAAACATTTATCATGATATAAGGAAATATAAATAACAACTTTATTATTGCCTCTAGGGCATATTTCCTTCATTCACTGCCTAGAGGACCTCTTCAGTCAGATCCTCTCCCAATATAGACCAAAATCTTTTATAAAAAATAGCGTGCATACCATCTGGCCCCGACGCTTTTAAATCACTGATACGTCCATTTTGCATCATGCTTTTATATCGATATTTATTGCATTCATGCCTTATATTGTTGATTCTAAAGTAACTATTCACACTGATCATGCTGCTATTAAATATCTTATGGAAAAGAAGGATGCTAAACCTAGACTTATTAGATGGGTTCTCTTGCTACAAGAATTTGATTTACATATTGTTGATAGAAAGGGAGCTGAGAACTCCGTTGCAGACAACTTGTCTAGGTTAGAAAATGTGCTTGATGACCCACTACCTATTGATGATAGCTTTCCTGATGAGCAATTAAATGTCATAAATACTTCTCATACTGCTCCATGGTATGCTGATTATGCTAATTACATTGTTGCTAAGTTTATACCACCTAGTTTCACATACCAGCAAAAGAAAAAGTTCTTCTATGATTTGAGGCATTACTTTTGGGATGACCCACATCTTTATAAAGAAGGAGTAGATGGTGTTATTAGACGTTGTGTACCTGAGCATGAATAGGAACAGATCCTACGCAAGTGTCACTCCGAAGCTTATGGAGGACACCATGCTGGAGATAGAACTGCATATAAGGTATTGCAATCTGGTTTTTATTGGCCTACTCTCTTCAAGGATGCCCGTAAGTTTGTCTTATCTTGTGATGAATGTCAAAGAATTGGTAATACCAATGGACGTCAAGAAATGCCTATGAATTATTCACTTGTTATTGAACCATTTGATGTTTGGGGCTTTGATTATATGGGACCTTTTCCTTCCTCTAATGGGTATACACATATTTTAGTTGATGTTGATTACGTTACTAAGTGGGTAGAAGCTATTCCAACTAGTAGTCCTGATCACAACACTTCTATTAAAATGCTTAAAGAAGTTATTTTTCCAAGATTTGGAGTCCCTAGATATTTAATGACTGATGGTGGTTCACACTTTATTCATGGTGCTTTCCGTAAAATGCTTGCTAAATATCATGTTAATCATAGAATTGCATCCCCTTATCACCCACAGTCTAGTGGTCAAGTAGAATTGAGTAATAGAGACCTCAAATTAATTTTGCAAAAGACTGTTAATAGATCTAGAAAGAATTGGTCCAAGAAACTTGATGATGCATTATGGGCCTATAGAACTGCATATAAAAATCCTATGGGTATGTCTCCGTATAAAATGGTTTATGGAAAAGCATGTCACTTACCTCTCGAACTAGAACACAATGCATATTGGGCTATTAAAGAGCTCAATTATGATTTTAAACTTGTCGGTGAGAAGAAGTTATTTGATATTAGCTCACTCAATGAATGGAGAACCCAAGCCTACGAAAATGCCAAGTTGTTTAAAGAAAAAGTTAAAAGATGGCATGATAAAAGGATACAAAAGCGTGAGTTTAATGTAGGTGATTATGTATTGCTATACAACTCTCGTTTAAGATTTTTTGCAGGAAAACTTCTCTCTAAATGGGAAGGTCCTTACGTTATCGAGGAGGTCTATCGTTCCGGTGCCATAAAAAACAACAACTTCGAAGGTACAAATCTGAAGGTGGTGAACGGTCAAAGAATCAAACATTATATCTCAGGTAATCCCATAAATATTGAAACCAATGTTATTGAAACCGTAACCCCGGAGGAATACATAAGGGACACTTTTCGGAACGTTTCAGACTCCGAAAAGGAATAGGCATGTGGTACGGTAAGTAAACCGACTCCAAAACAGTTTTAAGGCAATATTTCTCCCTTTTGGAATATTTAGAAAAATAGAAAAATAAGTAGCAGTCCGGGAAGGACACGAGGGCTCCACGAGGGTGGAGGGCGCGCCCCTACCTCGTGGGCACCTCGTGTGCTCTCCGGACTCCATTTTCTTACACGACACGTATTTTGGTCAGTAAAAATTCATTATATAATCTCCCGGGGGTTTTGACTCCCGTATCATGCAATTATCCTCTGTTTGTGTTTCGAGCTGTTGCTGCTGCAGATTAGAGCAAGATGTCTTCGCAAGAGTCAGTTGGGGAGAGCCGGGTGTCTCACCCGGCACCGAGATCAATGACAAACAAAAATGTTGACCTCTTTGGGCCAGCAACGGAGGAAGAGATGGAGGCTGATTTGAAGAGGATAGATGCCATGGAAGAGGATCAAGAAGTCACTTCCCGCTTTCGAGCTGGATTCATAATGGGAGAACTGCAGAGCTCGGCTATTCCAAACTCGGTTATCCCTTCCAATGTTAGATTTCTTTCTTATGAGAATATGAAAAAGAGTGTCATTGGTTCTCCCGCAGCTATGCAGCACCCTTGGGTGCAGGGAGCTTTGGCTGTTACAGGAAAACTCCGAAAGGAAATAATGGACCTCAAGCAGCAAGTCAATAAGCTCGAGGAGGAGAATCGTATCCTGAGGGGCATCATCACCAAGAATATCACATTAGCATCCCCGAAAAGAGAGACATAATCACATGGGTATGGGCACTCCCCTTGGCAACTGCCAAGCTTGGGGGAGTGCCCCGGTATCGTATCACCATCACTATTACCTTTACCGTTTTTCTTAGTTCGATCCTTTTGGTAATATCTTGATCTAGTAGAATAAAAGTTCTTAGTATGATCTAGTTGTGAGTTTTTCTTTATAATCCTTCTATGTAATCGAGTCTGTGAGCTATATATAATAAAGATTAGTGTTGAGTCAAGGGCTTGATTCTTTTGCCATGATCTTAAGTGAATAAAAGAAAAGAGAAAGAAATAAAAAGAAACAAAGAGATCATATGGATCTCATGGAGAGTAATGAGCTCACATAGAAAAAGTATGATGAATAAAAGTTGTTGAGAGTTGATAAACATATTTTTGGTCATCGCTGCAATTAATAGGAAGTAATAAAGAAAGAGAGGTCTACACATATAGATATACTATCTTGGACATCTTTTATGATTGTGAGCACTCATTAAAATATGACATGCTAAAGAGTTTACGTTGGACAAGGAAGACAAGATAATGGGTTATGTTTTCTTACATCTGAAATAAATTATATTGTCATGCATCATCCAACATGGTTGAACTTGCCTTTCCCTCTCATGCTAGCCAAATTCATAGCACCAAGTAGAGATACTACTTGTGCTTCCAAATACCCTTAAACCAGTTTTGCCATGAGAGTCCACCATACCTACCTATGGATTGAGTAAGATCCTCCAAGTAAGTTGTCATCGGTGCAAGCAATAAAAATTTCTCTCTAAATATGTATGACTTATTAGTGTGGGAGAAATAAGCTTTATACGATCGTGTGATATGGAAGAAATAAAAGCGATAGACTGCATAATAAAGGTCCATATTACAAGTGGCAATATAAAGTGATGTTCTTTCGCATTAAGATTTTGTGCATCCAACTATAAAAGCGCATGACAACCTCTGCTTCCCTCTACGAAGGGCATGTCTTTTACTTTTATCTCCTGCCCTGCATAAGAGTCATGGTGATCTTCACCTTTCCTTTTTACATTTTATCCTTTGGCAAGCACAGTACGTTGGAAAGATCCTGGTATATATGGCTAATTGGATGTGAGTTTTCATGAACTATTATTGTTGACATTACCCTTGAGGTAAAACGTTGGGAGCCAAAACTATAAGCCCCTATCTTTCTCTATGTCCGATCAAAACTCCATACCCATAAGTATTGCGTGAGTGTCAGCAATTGTGAAAGACTATATGATAGTTGAGTATGTGGACTTGCTAAAAAGCTCTTATATGTTGACCCTTTCTTATGTTATGATAAATTGCAATTGCTCCAATGACTGAGATTATAGTTTGTTAGTTGTCAATGAAGTTTGTGATTGAAATTATTACTCTAGCATGAGAAATTATATGACAAGAATTATATAAGTTGTTGTTCTAAGAATGATCATGATGCCCTCATGTCTGTATTTTATTTTTATCGACACCTCTATCTCTAAACATGTGGACATATTTTTCGATTTTGGCTTTCGCTTGAGGACAAGCGAGGTCTAAGCTTGGGGAAGTTGATACGTCCAGTTTGCATCATGCTTTTATATCAATATTTATTGCATTATGGGCTATTATTACACATTATGTCACAATACTTATGCCTATTCTCTTTTATTTTACAAGGTTTACATAAAGAGGGAGAATGCCGGCAACTGGGATTCTGGGCTGGAAAAGGAGCAAATATTAGAGACCTATTCTACACAGCTCCAAAAGTCCTGAAACTTCACGGAAGACATTTTCAGAATATATAAAAAATACTCAGTGAAAGAAGTAGAGCTTGCCTTTCTCCTCATACTAGCCAAATTCATCGCACCAAGTAGAGATACTACTTGTTCTTCCAAATACCCTTAAACCAGTTTTGCCATGAGAGTCCATCATACCTACCTATGGATTGAGTTAGATCCTCCAAGTAAGTTGTCATCGGTGCAAGCAATAAAAATTGCTCTCTAAATATGTATGACTTATTAGTGTGGGAGAAAATAAGCTTTATACGATCGTGCGATATGGAAGAAATAAAAGCGACAGACTGCATAATAAAGGTCCATATCACAAGTGGCAATATAAAGTGACATTCTTTCGCATTAAGATTTTGTGCATCCAATCATAAAAGCGCATGACAACCTCTGCTTCCCTCTGCGAAGGGCCTATCTTTTACTTTTACCTCCTACCTTGCATAAGAGTCATGGTGATCTTCACCCTTCCTTTTTACATTTTATCGTTTGGCAAGCACAGTATGTTGGAAAGATCCTGGTATATATGGCCAATTGGATGTGAGTTTTCATGAACTATTATTGTTGACATTACCCTTGAGGTAAAACGTTGGGAGGCAAAACTATAAGCCCCATCTTTCTCTGTGTCTTATTAAAACTCCATACCCATAAGTATTGCATGAGTGTCAGCAATTGTGAAAGACTATATGATAGTTGAGTATGTGGACTTGCTAAAAAGCTCTTATATATTGACTCTTTCCTATGTTATGATAAATTGCAATTGCTCCAATGACCGAGATTATAGTTTGTTAGTTTTCAATGAAGTTTACGATTCATACTTGAAATTGTGATTGAATTATTACTCTAGCATAAGAAATCATATGACAAGAATTATGTAAGTTGTTGTTCTAATAATGAGAATGATCATGATGCCCTCATGTTCGTATTTTACTTTTATCGACACCTCTATCTCTAAACATGTGGACATATTTTTCGATTTTAGCTTTCGCTCGAGGACAAGCGAGGTCTAAGCTTGGGGGAGTTGATACGCCCATTTTGCATCATGCTTTTATATCGATATTTATTGCATTATGGGTTGTTATCCCTGTTCAAGAATTCATCCGATTAACCAGTTAACTTGCCGATTAATCCCTACTCATAGGGTCCCCGAGTAGTTGATTACCCGATAAATCGTCCAATTAATTGATTAAATGGCCGATTAACTTGCCGATTAGCCTATTAATCCCCTACTCACCGGCCGACCGAGCAGCTACCAGTTAACGATTTCCTCAACAATGGCTGTTATTACACATTATGTCACAATACTTATGCATATTCTCTCTGATTTTACAAGGTTTACATAAAGAGGGAGAATGCCGGCAGCTGGGATTCTGGGCTGGAAAAGGAGAAAATATTAGAGACCTATTCAGCACAGCTCCAAAAGTCCTGAAACTTCATGGAAGACGTTTTCAGAATATATAAAAAATACTGAGCGTAAGAAGTTCACCAGGGGGCCACACCCTGGCCACGAGGGTGGGGGGCGCGCCCCCTACCTCGTGGGCCCCCTGGTGGCCCTCCGGTGGCTATCTTCTACTATATGAAGTCTTTCGATGGGAAAAAATCATAAGCCATCTTCTCGGACGAAACTCCGCCGCCACGAGGCAGAACCAATCTAGGGCTCTGGCGGAGCTGTTCTGCCGGGGAAACTTCCCTCCGGGAGGGGGAAATCATCGCCATCGTCATCACCAACGCTCCTCTCATCGGGAGAGGGCAATCTCCATCAACATCTTCACCAGCACCATCTCCTCTCAAAACCCTAGTTCATCTCTTGTATCCAATTCTTGTCTCCATGTCCGGGATTGGTACCTGTGGGGTTGCTAGTAGTGTTAATTACTCCTTGTAGTTGATACTAGTTGGTTTATTTGGTGGAAGATCATATGTTCAGATCCTATATGCATATTAATACCCCTCTGATTATTAACATGAATATGCTTTGTGAGTAGTTACGTTTGTTCCCGAGGACATGGGAGAAGTCTTGCTATTAGTAGTCATGTGAATTTGGTCTTCGTTTGATATTTTGATGAGATGTATGTTGTCATCCCTCTAGTTGTGTCATGTGAACATCAACTACATGACACTTCACCATTGTTTGGGCCTAGAGGAAGGCATTGGGGAGTAATAAGTAGATGATGGGTTGCTAGAGTGACAGAAGCTTAAACCCTAGTTTATGCGTTGCTTCGTAAGGGGCCGATTTGGATCCATATGTTTCATGCTATGGTTAGGTTTACCTTAATACTTTTGTTGTAGTTGCGGATGCTTGCAATAGAGGTTAATCATAAGTGGGATGCTTGTCCAAGTAAGGATAGTACCCAAGCACTGGTCCACCCACATATCAGATTATCAAAGTACCGAAGGCTAATCTTATGAACATGATGAAAACTAGCTTGACGATATTCCCATGTGTCCTCGGGAGCGCTTTTCTCTATATAAGAGTTTGTCCAGGCTTGTCCCTTGCTACAAAAAGGATTGGGCCACCTTGCTGCACTTTATTTACTTTTGTTACTTGTTGCTCGTTACAAATTATCTTATCACAAAACTATCTGTTACCACTTATTTCAGTATTTGCAGAGAATACCTTGCTGGAAACCGCTTATCATTTCCTTCTGCTCCTCGTTGGGTTCGACACTCTTACTTATCGAAAGGACTACGATAGATCTCCAATACTTGTGGGTCATCAATCACCAATATAGCAAAAAGGCCTTCCGAACTTCCTCTGCCATATATGGGGCCATAGGAGCATTGTTCATATCATTTGTCACTTTCCTTTTTACAAGAGATAGAACTTCGGGGTTTGGCTGAGAGATTTCAGATGTAAAGAGCTTTGAAAAATACCCTCTAATGTGATATTTCATCTCCGTATCTTGCACCCACACCCCCATTGTCACGCAGCAAATTTTTTATTTGATTTTTTTCTTTCTGGCTGTTGCCGCATTATGGGAAAAAGAAGTGTTACGGTCCCATGCAATAGTCAGTTTGCATTACCTCGTTGAATCCAGTAAATCTCGTCTTGTTCCAAAAGATTTTCAATAAGGACGAGAATCTCCTTTTGTCGCTCTAGGGAGACCGCATTCATAGGTCCCCTTCGCAGCTTTTCTAATTCTTTTTTAATTTTTCAATTCTTTTTTGGTCCTTTCCGAGTATCGCGGTCGCAACTATAAATCTGCGTGCACCACTTGTGTATTCTCAGCGACAGACGACCCAATACCCCTCATCTTTGCTTTTTCCCATCTCCTGGCAACTCCCATTTCTGGAATGGTTTGATGGAGGTTAAAGATAATTTTTATGGATACTTTCAGAGAGTTGTGGGTGATGGTCGCAAAACTAGATTTTGGGAGGATGCTTGGTTAAGAGACAAACCCCTATGTTTGATTTTTCCACGTCTTTACAACTTGACCTTTGGTAGGCATGTCACTTTTGCGAAGGTGTTTAGCAAGGATTTTGATTGCATCAGATTTAGAATATGTTTGCATGGGGAGACCCTTGATATGTGGAACACATTACTTGATATGTGTAGTAAGGTGACTTCGTTAGAGGAACCTGACAAAGTTAAATGACTTCTTACCTTTTCTGAGAGCTTCTCAGTTAAATCTTTGTACCATTATCTTGTTGCTCGACAAGTTGTATTCCCTTATAAGTTGCTATGGAGAATGAAGATGTTATTGAAAATTAAAGCCTTCTCCTGATTAGTGATCAAGAATAGGATCCTAACCAAAGATAAATTAAGTAAAAAGGTTGGAAAGGTGCTAAGCATTGTGAGTTTTGTGACAGTATAGAGAAGGTGGATCACTTTTTTTTTCTTGTTCCCTATCTAGGTTCTTATGGAGTATTGTGGGGTGCTCCTTGGCTAACCAAAGATCCCCTGTGTCTTTCCTTGATTTATGCCAGAATTAGCTGCCTAACTATACTGGCAAAGATAGAGTAGTTGTTATGCTTGGTGTTGCTGCTTTGCTATGGTCTATTTGGAAACGAGAAATAAATCATGCTTTCAAGGTGTGATGCCCAATGATCCTACTGATATTATTATGTCTGTTTGCTCCCTTCTGTATTCGTGGAAAATTTTGCAGAAAAAGAACTACAAAACATGTTGCAGCTAGTCACTAGAAGGATTGCCCGGGTGGCTCGAAATGTCTACATGAGAGGATATGGGTGGGCGCCGTATGTGAGGAGAATCTGATGAAATCAATTGCTGGAGGTGCTGGTTTCAAGACTTGGATCGCTCCTGGTTATCACCAAAAGAGTGGATAATTCTGATGTTGGATATATTTAGCTTTTGTTCTAGTATCATCTGCCTCTATTTTTGCATTAGCTTTTGTTCCGCCCATCTGGCTCGATGTTATCTACACAAGTGTGCTAGTGCTGGTTTGGTTGCTAGTGTTTAGTAGCATCCTGGTGCGGTTTAGTGCCAGGGATGTAAGTGTATTGTTATTTTCTTGTAAAAGATTTCAATTTTTTAATAAAAATGGGGGCCATGTGGCCCCTCTCATTGAAAAAAGGCGAACATACTCACCACGCTCAGGGTCGACCTTGCGCTCGTCGACAACGGACCAAAAAAATATATTGTTTCACTGCTCGAATATCCGGCTCCTCGGTAATGAGCTTCGTTGCAGGTCCTTGTCCAACCTCTAGGTGTTCAACTGCTCGTGCGCCTTCCAGCACTCTATCTCCTCACAGTGGGAGACAATCCAAGCGGAGAGGGGGGGGGGAGGGGGCAAGAGTGGTCATATCTGCAGTCTTGGCCGAAAAATTGAGTGTGGCCCGCCGCCCGAAGAAATGAACGGCCATGGCGGCGTACACCCTACGCCACTTCTTCTGTGGTGTGCAACGTACCAAACCAATGGTGGCCAAGGTCGCGGTGACAGATTCCCGCCGCTAGACGCCAACTTTTAAGTTTCTGTTAATGAAACTTGCGGTTTTATTGTTCATTCGTATCAAGTTTCAACAGTTTAAATTTAACAAAACTTTAAAACTCATCAAATCATATTCAAAATATATCTTACTTGAAAGCCCTCGTCACAGGAAACATGAATATGCAAACGAAATAAAAACTAGACTTTCGGTTTAATAGATTCTCCCTCGTTTCATAATGTAAGACGTTTTTTGATATTAATGTACTATCAAAAAAAGTCTTACATTATGAAACGGAGGGAGTATAATAGATCCAAATTTGAATTAAAAAATGATATATGAGATAGGTGGAGCTGTCAAAAACTACAAAATGTTACATCATTGACCCAGCTAAAGTAACTAAAGGCTAAAACACAAACAAAGACCAAACAAGTTTCCAAATCATAAAGCCGTGAAACAACAAGAAATCTAATGCGTACCGCCACACCTGCGTGCCACAAAACCATCTTCCTAGGAAACACGGCGATGATTTGAAGTGCGTACAGGGCTACAAGCTATGAATTAACCACACGACGCACATTTCTGATTGTCGTGATTAGATCATCTTGGCCGTGTCAACTATTGCCCCCGGGCGGCGACTGGGGCAATAAACGGATCGATCTCCTGCATGGTCGATATTTTCGGTCTGATTTGGCAATAGCAGAGGGTGCGCTGGTGTGGACGGGAGCCTCACACGTACGACCACATCACGTCATCTCACCTGATGCGATTGAAGCTCCCGTTCGTTTTCGTTCGAGAGCCATCGATGTCTTTTCTTTTTTTGAAAGAGCCATCGATGTCTTTCGCCTCTTGATTTCCCGGCTGGATATATCCGAGACGTCACTTGGAGCAATTCGGTTCGGGCTTTGCCGCCAGCGACGTCAGTTAAGTCGGGCGTACTTCGTACTTGGACGGTATTGCCTCCGTCGATCGATCGACGCTCCGTTTTCATAGGACGTGCCATAACCAGCAGGCAGTGCCGGTTATGGGCTGGCTGGCTTCGTCGAGGCAGGAAACAGAGCCCCAAAATGCTCAGAGAAGAGGATGGTGATCTGTGGTCTCTTATTAGCACCGTACGTCCCGAAATGCTCGGAGGAGAGGATGCCGTTTGGTCTCTTTCTTGCTAGCACCGTCCGGAAAGAGAAAAGTCTGAAATAAACCTTCAATTTGTATTCCCAGTCTGAATCGAACCCTAACCTTAATATCCCTGAAACTGGTATCCTGTACTCTCTAATCCTAGTCTATCCCGGCTGATTTCTGCTAAGTCCTTGTTTGGCGCACCGAAGAAACAATGAACCTGGGCGGGATTCCCCACTACTCTCATTGACTACACTGGCCCGCGTGTCATATTATCTTCCTCTTTCACTCCGTTTCTCTCTTGAAACAGATCCAAACTTCCCGTGTCGTAATCAGCGACGTTGTACTCCTCTGTCTTTCCCTGCCATGCGCCGTGGTCATCGGCTCCCCTGATTCCAAATGTTTTAGCAGTACTTGTAAACTCCGTATTCTGTCTCAGCGTAGGCTACCAATCAAGTAGCCAGTGACATCACTCATCACACGTAGCTACTGATACCCGCCATGCGCGTCTCAGGATTTCGTCCATCGCGTCAAGATGGCAGGTCGTCGGCAGCAACCTCCACGCCGGCCGCCATGTGCTCGCCGAGGTGCGCTATGACACGGGCCTTCTTCCCCGCCGCCGCGCCGATGTGCACTGGCGGGAAGCCACGTTGTACGCGGCGAGCTCGTGTGTCAGTCTCAGTTCCTCGACGACGGCAGTGCGTAATGACATGCGTCGCCCCGCGAGCGTAGCAGCAGCCTGCTCGCCCGGTCGAAGACCGCACCGCACCTATCGTAGGCCGTAGCTATCGACGACCACTCCCGGCATGTGGTGCGCAGCCAGCAGGAGCGAGTTGAGCGGCAGTGAGCCCTGCCCGAGGAACGCGACGCGCACGGTTACGGCGAGGTAGTCCGGTACTTATTGCTCGGCTGATGCCCTCGCGCAGTTCGTGCACTGGCACCTCGCCGCCTTGCCGCCAGAGTCGACCGCGTTCACGTTGCCTGCGGCTCTATTCTGCACACCGATTGCTCTTGCGTGGCGGAGGTCATGAAGCCATGGCGCCCGCCACGCCAAGAGTTCATGCCTACAGTGTACGTATGTTCAAGATCCATCCATGTTGGGCTACTTCCGAATCCTAATTCCTCTGTCTCTTCTTTTCTTCCAGCAACCATAATTTTGCATATTGTAATGATGGATCTGGCCAAGGAAAAAGATAGATAGGAGAAGCAGAAACAGAGACTGGGAAGAAACTGGAGATGACGCATAGGCCCATGTAGTGAGATAAGTGTGATTTTTTTATTAGGATTGTCCTTTCCCAACGCTACAAACAAGTATTTAGGAGAAATCAATCGAGATAGACCGGGATTTGAAATTATAGGGTGCTAATTTCAGGGATTTTGAGTTTAGGGTTTAATTTAGACTGAGAGTACGAATTAAAGGTTTATTTCAGACTTTTCTCGTCCGGAAATGCAGAGACACAATTAATTAAGAGTTAGCTGATCGATCACTAGACTCTACGTTCAAGCACGTACCTACGGACAAAACCTGGCTAACCCTCGTCCTCGAGTGATTAACACTAGAACCATTTTGAACCAGACGTACGGCAGGGAGCGTCACGCAACTAGAAAAACGCCGTGCAGCAACGTTAGTCCTTCGAAACCGGCCGTCCATCTGCACGTCGGCGTTGCACGGAGCGCGCGCTGAAAAACTCGTGCACGGAGCGGCATGGCCGGGGCGCGCATGTCGGCCGGGACCGGCAGTTCAGCACCGCGCGCACGTCCGCGAGCGAGCGAGCTCTGGTCCGCGCATGGGGCCAAAGCCGCGAGAGCGTGCGGTTCACATCCACCGTCCGTCTGATAGGAACACCTGGATCGGGGCTGGGGGCCCTGGCCGACGACATGACGCAGGTCGGTCGATCCTGCGATGAACTGTGTAGCTTTTGATTCTCGATCGCCCGCATGTGGCCGGCCGGGCGGAGCGTGGTGGCCCAGCCGAAGAAAAACGCCAAAAGCTAGTAGCAATGCCCAGAAGCCCTCGTCCGTCAGTAGCCAGCCCTGGTAGGGCGAAAGAGACGGCACGGCACCGGTGGTGCGCTGCGTAGGTTAGTTCACTCATAATAACGGATTAACGACCAAGGAAGATAGTACTAGCAGTTAGCGTAGTTACCTAAGTGATCATCACACGCCCCTTCGCTTTAGCATAATTGTTGCTTCCGTGAGTGCATGCATGAGGATGAGGTGAGTGAACTCCTCATCATTTAGTTTACCGGCCGGTTCATATCGGTCGTTGATCTGGTTGCATTTCGATGGATCACTTTATTCTCTGCCTAGCCTTTTCGCATCTAGAGTGACAGCGAGCACCGTGTGTGTGATGTGAACCCGGAGTGCATGCGTGCATGCGCTTTTTGTTATGTTACGGGCCGGTGAAGGCGTATTGAAAAGATCAGAGGATGCATAGTTAGCTACGGTGGATTCAGATAAGAGGGAGAACAGTGCGTAGTGGCCGGAGCGATCAGTGGAAATGCCGGACCCTTTGGCACCGCGTGTGCGTGCGCGTGAAAGGGCGAGGAGGGAAGGGGACATGCATGAGTGCATGCCAAGGAAAGGCGGTATGAACCCGGATCACTCGCGAGTTGCGACGCGTAAAGCGACACTGAGAGGAAACGGGCCAAGGGACGAAACGAGCTGAAAATAGCATGCATGGAGGATATGGTGCTAGCGCGCACTGACTATTCTCGCAGCGGATCGAGCAGAGCAGTCCATTGTGCGCGAGGGGAGAGGCGGATGTGAAGGAAAGCGACGGCCGCCGGCCCGCCGCACCGCCGTAATCATACTACCAATCGATCATGGATTCATGGTGCGTTCTCCTGACCGGCCCTAGCCCGGCCGGTCGCGCGCCGACCTGGCACGGGCGTCGTCGTCGAGAGGGCACCGCCAGCTCTAGTGCTGTGAGGCCCGCCCGAGCAGTCGTCGGTCTTGCCTGCATGCAGCACGAGTCATACCCACCAGTGTAATTGGCCGCGGCACCGCCCGTGCCGTCCATGGGTAAAAGCGTCGTGGACCGCGCCGGCTTTGCGAGAAAACCCCAGGCCAGCGGCCAGCGCCCGGACAATAACGTGCACGAGGCGCGGCAGTCACGGCATGGTGGGTTGGTGTGGGTCGGTGGCCCGGGAGGCGAAACATTTCACGTTGATCAACTCTGTCGCCAGAGACATGGGAAAGCTGACCATGGTCTCCATGCGTCTCATTGTTCCTCTTTTGTTCGGGAAAGCTGACCATTCCAGTTCGCGGAGGCGAGTGGGGCGATCAAGACCTCTGCACGGTGCATAGCAGAGTAGTACTCCTGCAAGCTGCTGGCAGTGGGCCAAGCATTTCCAGGCGAGCCATGAATGTCGAATCAATTGGACGTCGACGCGCCCCATCGATCCACAGCGCTCTGTGGGGTTCGCCCGGCGTGACGCCGCCGTGACGCCATGATCGCGTCGATGCTTGGTCGACGTCGGCCTATCGTGCCGAAGCAGAAGCAAAACGGAAACCGCGCCAGCAGAGCTGCACAGGCGAGCTAGCTAGCCGAGCTGTCGCAACAGAGCTACAGAGGCACCAGCACAGCATCGGACGCGCCCACGTGTGCGCGTTTCCGTCAGTTCGACGCGGCGTACCAACTGATAGGCGCGGCCCTGAGCGCATCGACGGACTGAGCCATCCATCCAACCGATCGGCGATCGCCATAGGCATGGCCTTCATTGCAGCGGCCCTGAAACCGTACACATATAAACGTTTGGATCGTGCATGCATATGTCTTGCTAGCTATATGTACTGTAGTATCTACTATTCCCAAACACGCGGTGTTCATCGTATCCGTATGCATCATGCTGATGCAGATGTGATGCAGTATACCTCATTCATGTGCTGTTACTTTGGGGACAAGAAAAATTTTGACCAGGGTGGCATTTTTGCAGATCCAAGTGATGTCTCCAAAAAATTATCGGCGGGGATACGCCTTTTTGACCTGCCCTTTCCCGGCCGTAGACAGTAAACATGACAGGTCATTTCCGTTGCATCTATTCGAGAGAATAGCAATAGGCCCGGCCACAATCTCTCGCATATTTGTGAGCTATATATATATTGCTAGAGCTAAGTGGATCGACGAGGTAGGGCTTGATGATGAGATACTCTTCTAGAAGTCTAGAAGTAGGACAAATCTATAAATTCATGCATGCTAGCTCACTGGTACGTACTCATCCGTAGTGGTAGCGACAGCTAGCACTTGTAGTGCATGCAGAGCGTCAAGACTCGAGACATGCAGAGCGTCAAGACTCAAGTCGTGCATGCAGGCAATGCACGCGGCTTCGCTGAGAAAATCTAAGAACAAATGTGTATATCCTTAGACCTTACCTAGAATACGTAGGATGCACTGTACTGACTACTACGAAGCTAGTGCCAAGCTCCCCACGGTCCCGGCAGCCGCATGCCGCCAGATGTACGTACGGCCAACGCTGAAAGCTGCTTCAGTTTGCAGTTTGATCGGTGAGAGGCAAAGCGGCATGCAGGCGCTAGGGCCTAGCACGCGCGGCGTACCTGGTCACTCTCTGTCTCTGCTCGAGACGTGGAAGGAGCGCAATCGCAGAGTTTTATTTTAGACCATAAGAGCACCTACAGTAGGACTTGCCACATTCGGTATCTCAAACATTCATGGATGCGTTTGGTCGCGTTGGCAAGCACTGAGCAAGCACTCCTCAATTAGATGCGTCCGCACCCGCGTATCATAAATTTGGCCTCACGCAACACATGCACATACAAAAATAAGCCTACGTAGATCAACGAACTAACACGAAATCTAGTTAAAACATGCATAATTATAGCATAAATGATCATTGGACAACAAAAAGATGTAGCTTTAATCGGACAGTACCCTAAATATACAATAAAAAAACTTAATTCAACGGGGAAGGGTGGAGGAAATCACCATTTCCTCACTACCCCTTTCCCTTTGCGGTCGGCGGTGCTGTTTTGGCCTTTGGTGTAGGCATCGACCGCCAAAGGGTCGTCGTCGTCATTGTCGAAGCTTGAGCCGTCATCAAAGTCGTTGGATAGCTCCATGTGACCCTTGGCAAACCTCCGGAGCAAGCGTTCTTGCTTCTCAGCGTGCCTCCTCGCCTTCGCCGATGCCTCGCGCTCCGACAACTCCATAGCGAGCCGGAGCGCTTTGGCGTTCTTCCGCCGCATCCGTCTCCGATGTTGTCAAGGAGCGCCGGAGCACGAACGCAATGAGTGCGTCCTCGGGATCGACGGGCGCGCACGCGATTGCCTGACACCTCGCTCGCCGCCATGGCCTCCCTCGTGCGCTGCCGCTCGTGTCGTGCGGCCCGTGCCTTCGACTCGGGCGTCCTTGACCACTCGGCGCCGGCGAGGGCACAAGCATCCAACCGTGCCCGTGGACGCTCTCCGGAGGTAGAATGGATGGGGTGGCGGTCGGGCAGCGTACCTACATTGGGGCGGAGCGGGCGGTGCACCCACCGGTGCTGCGCGCCGGACGGGACTGCCCGACAAGATCGCCCGCACTGCGGCGATGGGCGAAGGGGGGCGGCGCGTCGGTCCCTGAACTGCCCCATTGCTGCTGCCCTGATCTAGACAGGAGCGGCGCAAAGCAATGTGAGAGCGACTCGTTGCCATTGGAGCCGGAGCCGCTCCGGTCATCCGTCATGGATCGGTTTGGGAAGAGGAAAGGGCGGATTGAGAAAAGAAGAGGAAGAATTTGAAAGAGGGGTGAACTAAGGTCTAGGGTTCATCGCAGGGGATATATGTGGGGCCGTGGTGGGCCTGGCGGACATGACGAATGTGACCGGGCTGCCCTATATTTGGGCTGGATATGAGGGGCGCCGGACAGCACGAGCGTCTGAGGACGATTTGAGGCGCCCGGGTGGGTTAGTTTTTTGTAACCGGTCAACCCGCTCGAGTGTTTGTGACGTGTTTGAGGCTCTGGTTGTAGATGCTCTAACTTATGGCCATGGACGATGCCCTCTCGATCGTTGTAGGCAAGGGAGAACTCTCCGTGACATCATCGATAGCTTGAAAAACGGTCTTATATTATACGGGATGGAGGAAGTAGAAAGCACGCTAAACTGCTGGAGCCTTCATCGTTGTCCTCGACCTTACCAAATAGGCCAGTAGAATCAAATATAGGACGAGGAGGCGCGGCCACGGGAACACGCATTTGCTTTAAGAGCAAGGTACACTTAGGGATGTTTAGTTTCTAGTCACATATTGTCACACTTTGTTACACCTCACTTTAGACACATTTGACCAAGTTAGGTGGATGTTTGGTTCTAGCCACATTTAAGGTAATAATTTTTTTATGAGCAGTGAATCCCACATATTATAGACACAAAAAATGTGACAAGATTTCTTTAGGCATGTCAAAGTGTGGCTAACAATTTGAGCAAATCAAGTTAGACAAGTATGGCAAAAACAATATGACAACAAGGTAAACATAATCACAATTCAAACAACCCCTTAATTGACAGAAAGAAATGTGCCACAAGTATCAGTATATTTACATTGAAAGGGATGAAAGATGGTCCAGGTATTCGGGGAAAAAGGGACCACTTCACTTGTGGCAGCAAAATAAAATGCATTACACATATTAGTTACGCCCTATTGGGCCCACTAATTAAATCTCGATAGCTTGGTCGATGTTAATTAGGGAAAGAAATACATGGTTGTATCCTTTCTAAAAAAATACTTCCTCGTCCCAAAATTATTGTTTTAGATTTGTTTAAATATAAATGTATCTAGTCATGGTTTAATGTTAGATACATCCGTATCTAGACGAATGTTAGACAAGAATTTTGGGACGGACATAGTAGAAGGTAGTGTATCCTTCATTTAGTTGCTTATATTCAGTTTGTCTAAAAGATGTTTATTTTTTCAGTTAAAGTTTACAATCCCCTCTGGTTCACGAAATATTTGAAGTTTTGGACATCCATATGATCTTCAAGATGTAATTTTGACACTATAATATATACACTTTTCTTCTAACAGCATTTTTCAGATACACTTTTCTAACAATTATACACTTTTCTTCTAACAACATTTTTCAGATAAACATACACACTCTTTTCCAAGTTTTCGATCAAATTATTTAAAATAAAACTTCAAAAACATACGCAAGTCACAAGGTTTTAAACAAGCGAACCACAAAAATGCTCACGAAGAGCCGAGGATAAAAGCCACAACCGGCTGGCAAAAGAAAGATAAAAAAACTAATTGTCTATCTTATTACATGACCGCCATCCAAACCGGCTGAATATAGCCCGAACTACCATCTTCCATCGGATAGATCCAGTAACCAAATGCTGCGTGGCCTCCGTCTGCGTGAGTAACAACCACATACAGATCAAAGTAGTGGCTCGGAATATAACCTGTAAAAAATAAGTATTTGTTGTTCTGTTAAAAACCAAATCATTCCTGCAGTTCTAGACTGTTTTAGCGACGTCGGTTAAATCGGGCGTACATCGTACCTGGACGGCATTGCCTCCGGCGATCGATGCTTCGTTTCTACTCCCTCCGTTCGGAATTACTTGTCGCAGAAATAAATGTATCTAGACGTATTTTAGTTCTAGATACATCCATTTTTAAGACAAATAATTCCGAACTAGGACGTGCCACACGCAGCGGGCAGTCACGCTTATGGCCCAGCTGGCCTCGTCTCGCCGTGACAGGAAACAGAGTCCCGAGATGCTCGGAGAAGAGGACGCTGTTTGGCCTCTTTCTTGTCAGCACCGTCCGGAAATGGACAGACACAATCAATTAAGTGTTAGCTGATCGATCACTAGACTCGCTAAGCCTCGTCCTCGAGTAATCAATAGATCCATTTTTGAACCGGACGTACGAGAGAGCGAGAGAGCGTGTCGGTGCGTACGGCGATTATAAAAGGCGTGCGACAACGTTGGCCGTTCAAAGCCGGCCGTGCAGCTGCACGTCGGCGTTGCACGGAGCGCGCGCTGAAAAAGAAGTTCACAGAGCGGCAAGGCCGGAGCGCGTCCGCGAGCGGGGTGCGTTGCCGTGGCCGGCAGCTCAGCGCCGCGCGCACGTCTGGGAGCGAGCTCTGGACTCTGATCCGCGCTTGGGGCCAAAGCCGCGGAAGCGTGCGGTTCACATCCACGGTCTGATAGGAACACCTGGATCTCTGGGGGCGGGGGGGCCTGGCCGACGACACGACGCAGGTCGGTCGATCCTGCGATGAACTGTGTAGCTTTTGATTCTCGATCGCCCGCATGTGGCCGGCCGGGCGGGGCGGGTGGCCCAGCCGAAGAAAAACGCCAAAAGCTAGCAACGCCGAGAAGCCCTCGTCCGTCAGTAGCCAGCCCTAGTAGGGCGAAAGAGACGGCACGGCATCGGTGGTGCGCTGCGTAGGTTAGTTCACTCATAATAACGATCAAGGAAGGTTTTTTTTTCATTCAGTTGGAGCCATCAAGGAAGATGGCAGTTAGTGTAGTTACGTACGTGATCATCACACGCTCGCTCGCTTTTACTAGTAATTACTCATAATTGTTGCCTCAACTTCTGGTAGGAGTAGTTTACAGTGACGCCGGCCGGTGAAATAGGTCGTTGATACGGTTGCATTGCGATCACTTTATTCTCTGCTTAGCCTTTTCAGGGCATGCTGTACAATGGTTGATAAGACAATTTTTTTTAAATCTTACGTGTAATTTAGGGATGAAAAAAAATATCTACAATGAATCATTTTTTAGCTTTATCTTCAGTAACTAGTGTAGTACTTCCTCCATCCGGAAATATTTGTCGTAGAAATGGATATAAATGGATGTATCTAGAACTAAAATATATCTTTGATACATCCATTCCTCGGACAAGTATTTTCGGACGGAGGGAGTATAATTTCTAATAACATGATGTGACATATTGTGCTAAGAGATCATCTCTGGTCTTCTTTTAAATAAGAGAAGACAAACATTTTTTTTAATTAGTTCTTTTTTCTTCACCTCATCATCTATCCTACTGGCACTCCTAAGATAAATCATTGTACATGCCCTCACACACATGTAAAAGTGACAGCGAGCGCCGTGTGTGCGCTCTAAACCCGGAATGCATGTGTGCATGCGCTTTGTGTTATGTTATGGGCCGCAAAGATCGGTGTCATGGCTAAACCGAAAAGACCAGAGGAGGCATAGCTACGGCCTACGGTCGATTCAGATAAGGGGGGAGAAGAGAAACATTGCGTAGTGACTGGAGCGGTTAGTGGAAATGCCGGACCCTTTGGCACCGCGTGCGCGTGCGCGTGAAAGGGCGAGGAGGGAAAGATGTTAGAAATATTAGCACTTTTCTGACTAATTTAATCCACGAGTATACAGTAAACATGATAAACACGATATACATCTTATATCGATATCTAAGCATGTGAGCACATATAGTACATAGAATCAAAACATTTATAAACATCATATATATGACCAATACATGAACGAGCAAATAGGGGATGAACGAGTCATACCCTCCGGTTGGCCAGGCCAACGCGGCAGCGACAGCGGCAGCCTCGGCATCGGCCGAGGCCTTCTTCTTGGCGGCTTCGTCGTCAGCCATGGAGTCGATCTAGGGAAAATAGTGGATGTGGAGGTGGACTGAGACAGGGATGGATCGGGAGCAATCGCGTCGAGACGCTTCCCAAAAATCTTATTGTCGTTCTTCCGGGCAGGATCTCGAACGACAGGGTTCTAGAGGCACCTGCTCTCCCGACCAAGCGTGCACGCGGTCGTTGAAATGGAATCGCCGAAAACAGCATAGAAGGAGTGAGTGAACTGAGCTAAGGGTTCACTCCACTGGCCCATGCCTTCTTATATAGGTCGTTAGGTAGATGGGCTCATTCCCGCAAACCGCAGCGCGCGTGCGCCGTGGCGAGGCAAGGCGGGCGGCGGCGGAGGGCATGTGTACAACTCATATTTCCAAGCTCCCAATGACATGTGATAGAGCAGACCTTATAAAGGCGCACCACTTTTCTTACTGTAGCAACATGATACTAAACTTTTCACCACTTGTCATGCATCTAAATTGATCGTTAGAGATTAATCAGAGATTATAGTCTTATATAGGCTAAGCCCATCTATAATGCAACAAAAGAGACCTGCATGAGTGCATGCCAAAGAAAGGTGGTATGAACCCCGATCACTCGCGAGTTGTGACGCGTAAAGCGACAGTGAGAGGAAACGGGCCAAGGAACGAAACGAGCTGAAAATAGCATGCATGGAGGATGGAGCTGCCGCGCACTCACCCAGCGCAGCGGATCGAGCAGAGCAGTCCATTGTGCTTGTGCGCGACGAGAGAGGCGGATGGGAAGGAAAGCGACGGCCGCCGCACCGCCGTAATCATATACCCCGGATCATAGTGCGTTCTCCGGTTCGACCCGAGCCCGGCCGGTCGCGCGCCGACCTGGCACGGGCGTCGACGTCCAGAGGGCACGGGTGGCTCTAGTGCTGGGAGGCCCGCCCTGGCTCTGGGCCTCTGGCTGTCGTCGGTCTTGCACGACTGTAATAGCTACCCGGCGCCGCCCGTGCCGTCCATGGGTAAAAGCGTCGTGGACCGACCGCGCCGGCTTTGCGGGAAAATCCCTGCCCGCCGGCAGTCACGGCCCGCGGTGGGTTGGTGCGGTTTGGTGGCCCGGTCGAACGGAAACATTTCACGTTCTCAGCTCTGTCGCCAAAGACATGAGAGAAAAGCTGACCATGGTCTGCATGAAGAGTAGATCGCGCCGTGGACCATTCCGTTTCGCGGAGGCGAGTGTGGCGATCACGACCTCCGCACGGTACATAGTACTACTCATGCAAGCTGCTGGCAGTGGGCCAAGCATTTCCAGGCGAGCCATTGAATGTCGAATCAATTGGACGTCGACCCGCCCCCATGGACAGCGGTCTGTGGGGTTCGTCCGCGTGTGACGCCGCCGTGACGCCATGATCGCGTCGACGCTTGGTCGACGTCGGTCGACCGCGCCGAAACAGAAGCAAAACGGAAACCGCGGCATCACAGGCGAGCTAGCTAGCCGAGCTGTCGCAACAGAGCTACAGAGCCACCAGCACAGCATCGGACGTGCCCACGTGTGCGCGTTTCAAGTGAGATGGCGGCTAGCTGGCTGGCTGGCTGGGGCCTCCCCCACGTAGCGGCCCCGCCCTCGGCGCATCGACGAACTGGGCCATTCAACCGATCGCCCTAGGGCATGGCCTTCATTGCAGCGACTCTGAAACCGTACACCGATACACGTATTAAATGTTTGGATCGTGCTTGCATATGTCTGTTTTGTTAGCTATGTGTACTGTAGTAGTACGTGTATCTACTATTCCCAAACAGGCGGTGTTTATTGTATCCGTATGCATCATGCTGATGCAGATGTGATGCAGTATACACCATGCAAGTGTTGTTACTGTCGGGACAAGAAAAAACTGATCGAGGTGGCTTTTTTGCTGATCCAAGTGCTGTCTCCACAAAAGTTATCCGCGGGAATACACCTTTTTGACCTGCCCTTTCCCGACCGTAGACGGTAACTAGGACTGATACTACTAAACAGGGACAGGGCATTTGAGAAGAACATTTCTCCCATGCACGGGAGGTCCTGTGCATGGGAGGGCCGTTCATTTTTTTCTCGAGATTCGATCTTGTCCATTAATGCTGTTTGTAGTTTGTCAGATCTTTCTCTGACCACATGCAAGCCTATGCTCCATCACCCCATGCTTTGTTATTTTATTTCCATGTTTAAAACTATTTTATCTTTTAAACCAAAAGTACCATTTATGATCCGTTTGCATATTTGTGTTTATGACGAGGAGAACTTTAAAACAAGATCACTTTTGAATTTGTTTCAGCATGTTCTAAAAATAATCAAATTTTAAACAGAATGAAACACTATTAAAAGTACACAAAACTATGAGATACGTTGTCAAACACTATTAAAGTTCATAGTTTTGTTTGAATAACTCACTGTTGAATTTTTATATCAAATTAATAAATTTGTATGAAACAAGTTTGAAGCTTGGTGGTTTACTTGTAAAAATATATATTTTGTAAAAATATATTCAATATTGGTCTTGTTTTAAAGATATTGTCGGAAAAAACACAATTGCGCAAACAGAATGTAAATCAAACTTTTATTTCAACATACAATATGTATCTATTTATTTGGATGAAACTTAGTGAGTAGAATAACATGTGAATGTATGCTAGATAAAAGAAAAAACGTTATAGGTGATGTCAGTGGTCCCACATAATGATAAGCAAGGAGGTGGATGCATACACGGGAGGTCTCGTGCATGGTAGAAAATCCTCTCTCCAGGGCATTTCCATTGCATCTTTCCGAGTGAGTAGCCATAGGCCCGGTCAAAATCTCTCGTATATTTGTGAGCTATTTATATATTGCTAGAGCTAAGTGGGTCGACGAGGTAGGGCTTGATGATGAGATACTCTTCTAGAAGCCTAGAAGAAGGACAAATCTTTAAATTCATGCATGCTAGCTCACCGGTACGTACTCATCTGTAGTGGTAGCGACAGCATGCACTTGTAGTGCATGTAGAGCGTCAAGACAGCTCCATTTTGCCTACATGTCAGTCGTGCATGCTGGCAATGCACGCGGCTTCGCTGAGACAATCCAAGAACAAATGTGTATGCAATTTCGCGTATATCCTTAGCTAGAATACGTAGGATGCGCACTGTGCTAACTACTACTCCCAAGCTAGTGCCAAGCTCTCCCGCGGTCCCGCCGCACGTAGGTACGGCCAACGCTGAAAGCTACTCCAGCTTGATTGATGAGAGCCAAAGCGGGCAGACCCTAGGGCCTAGCACGCGCGGCGTACGTGGTCATTCTCCCGTCTCTGGTCGAGACGTGGAAGGAGGGCAATCGCCGAGTTTTTCGACCATAACTTACCGCCGTGGGCGGTGCCCTCTCCATCGCTGTAGGCAAGGGAGAACTCTCCCTGACATCGTCGATTAATTGAGAAAAAGAAGGCACATTAAACTGCTGGAGCCTTCATCGGTGTCGTCGACCTTACCTAGTACTCCCTCAGTCCGGAAATATTTGTCATCAAAATGGATAAAAAAGGATGTATCTAGAACTAAAATACATCTAGATACACCCCCTTTTATTCATTTTGATGACAAGTATTTCCGGACGGAGGAAGTAGGTCAGTAGAATCAGATATGATGAGGAGGCACGGCCACGGGAGCACGCTTTTGTTTTAAGGGCAAGGTACACTTAATTGACAGAAAGATATGCGCAACCAATATCAGTATATTTACGTGGAAAGGGATGAGAGATGGTCCAGATATTTGGAGAAAAAGGGATCACTTAACTAGTGTCAGCAAAATAAAATGCATTACACAGCAAAATAAAATGCATTACACATGTTACGCCTTAGGCCTTATTCGGTTGAGGTGGTTTTTGAAAGGGAATGGCAGGGTTTGAGGGGGATTAGATCCCCTACAAGCCAAAATCATCTCCAGTCCACTCCAATCCCGCTGGAAGGAGGATTAAACGAACAAGGCCTTATCGGGTCCATTAATCGATATCTATATCTGTACCTATTAATAAAAGGGCTATTGCTTCTGCCCGGCCGGCGTCATATTTGCAGCTGGCTAAGTCAACGGGCTAGAATTTTTATTACGGGCCATTAATTTTTTTATTATGGGCCGCTAAAAATGTTCAACATCACAACCTGCCCTCCCCTCCCTTCTGGCTGTAGCAAACAGAGTTTGTGCCGAAATTCCAGATTTGAATTAACAGTCCCACTCCGACATTTTACATCAAATCCTAGCAACTTGTATACGTTCCAAATTGCAAGAACCAACAAGCCAACAAAAAGAGGATGGGATAAGGCCAATCAAAGAGGAGAGGCGCATGAATCCAACAAAAAATAGTATGGGGGCCCAGCCTAAGAGAAAGGCCGAGACAGAGCCGAGAAGCAACAGGGCGACGAATGCAAAGCAGCGTCTCCAATCACCGCCGCCAAACCGAGCCACCACTGACCATGACGGACAGCAGGCGGCCAGATCCGGGCGGTCTGCGACGAGGATACTAGTTGGGGGCGAGGAGCGATGCTAGAGTAGAGCCATGGCGGCACCGGTCGCTGGGAGGAGACCAGCGTGACGAGTTGGAGAAGAGCAACAAAGGAGCGAGAGGCGCTCGGGCAGGAGGTGCTGTTGAGCTGTGCTGGCTCCATCTCCTTCTTTCTTTTTCTGCTTTTCTCCATTTCCCATTTACAGAAATTAGAGAGAAGGAAAAGAGAAGAAAAAATGGCCAGGGGTTTATAAAATGTCAATTTTTTTACGTGGAGCCTGAGATTTATACTTAGCCCAGGAAAAGAAGTTTTACCCAATTTGGAAGAGTTGAATTCAGAGTCATTTGAATTTAAATTCAACTGGTTTGAATATGAGTAGGATCTAAAAGGGTCTAAAAATATCGATATTTTTGGTGAAGTTCTGATAAATGTAGAAAGAATTAAGCGAAAGGTTTGGAGTTCTATATCGAAGTAGAAAAGACGACGGATATTAGAAAATGCACTTAAATAAAAGCTAGTTCCAAATGATTTTATGAAAAAAACGTTCATATTTAGCTGCTTTCGTGCCTTATTTTTAATTTCAAATATATTTATTCATGTGAATGCATGGGTTTCTTAATTATATATATATATATATATATATATATATATATATATATATATATAATTATAAAAGGAGAAAATTTCTTCACCCATTCCATCATACGTTTGCTCCGTACAGAGTAGCTTGCAGATGGCGGGCCTCATGTTGAGCTCGATGAGATTAATTGTTTAAGTTTTAAGCATGACTAGCATGGTTCACTAACATATGTGTTGTGCGATATTTCTCCCATTACAACACACGAACATATTTACTAGTCTATATCTATATCTAATAATAAAGCGGTTATTCATTCTGGCGGTACGTCACAGAAATTGCCCAGAAAACTGCAAAATATTATCCACCAATGCCACCTATAAGTATCCCTAAAAAGCGCCACGATAAAAACGTTTTACACAGAGGAATCCTCCACCTGAGCCGACCTATATGCAGTACGGACCTCCTATACCGCGCTTTGCGCGCTGGGAGCAGGCCCAACATTCCCGTTTGGACCGGCCAATGTCTGGGCGGCCTACTTTTAAATTCTTTTTTTCTTTTCCATCTTCGTTTTTTCTACTTTAAATAATTTGCGATTTCAAAAAAGTTCTGGAAATTTTAAAAATTAAGAACTTTTAAACAATTAAATGTTTCTGGATTCAAAAATGTTTGTGATTTTTTGAAAATAAAATCTGTTTGAAATTCAGAAAACAAATGGCCGGGAAATGAAAAAATGTTCAAGATTTCTTAAAAAGTTTGTGTGTTAAAAACTTTTACTGAAATTGAACAAAATTTTGCCAATTCAAAAAAATGTTAATGAATGAAAAAATATCCTAAAAATAAAAAATTGTCTCTGACTTACAAAATAGTTTATTCATTCATAAGAGGTTCGCTGATTCAAAAAATGATCATGCATTTCAAAATATGTTCATGAATTTCAAAAATTGTTCCGCCAATTTCCAAAAAAGTTCATTGCTCTAGAAATGTTTGCCGACTCAAGAAAAATGTTTAGAAAAATGTTCACAATTTTAAAAAACAATGTTTGCAAGTAGTATAAAATGTCCATGAATTCAAGAAATGTTCTTGATTTTAGAAAGTGTTCGAAAATTTGTAAAAGTGTTCACGAATTTGAAAAATGTTCATGATTTCAGTTATGCTCACTAGTTTAAAAAATGTTCATAATTTCAAAAATTGTTAATGATTTCACGAAATTGAGAATGCAAGTGTATCTTGGTGATGCAACATAATGTGGTCATGGCCATTGAGGATTATGATTTTTTCCCGTTGCAATCCACGGGCCCTTTTGCTAGTTAAATCTCAAGAGCTTGGTCGGTGTTAATTAGGGAATGAAACACATGGCTTGGGCACTGAGCTCTGGTCAGTGTTATCCTTTGCTCCACTTTCTTAAGGGCATCTTCAACGGCAACTCGCAAATTTCCTCCTGCATCCGTCGGCGGATAGGGGAGGGGGGGGGGGGGTCCGCGGACACCGGTACGAGAGGCCGTCATCCGACAATAAGCGCATACATACGATACAGACGTTTAAAATTCGCATGCAGTAGTAGTTCAAAACTTCAAATATTACATCTCAATATTGTTTTCCCCTTACCCGCCCACTGATGTTGACAGAGACGTAGAGTCCCATCAGGGGTGTGGTGTGGCAGCCAAGGTGGTGGAGCGGTGACGAAGGCAAGAGAGAAAGAAGGAATAAGAGAAAATGGGGAGGATGGAAGAACGGGGTCCGGAAAGGATTTTGGGGGCCCCGGCGTGTCAGAGTCCTACGTGTCTGGTGTTCGGACTCATGCAAAGCTCCCCCACGTTTGTCTCCGGTTTGCGCGAGAAAACGCGTCCGGACCGCCCCGCGGACTGATACAGGCCCGTGTTGGATGGCTTCTGTGGCCCGGGCAACTCGGTCCGGACGGATGCGGGCGGTTTTGCGGATCCTCCTTGGAGATGCTCTAAGAGACTTTTTTGCGGGTTCACTTTCTTAAGAGATACCTCACAGTTCACCCCACAGCTCGGTGCCGGAGGCCACATGCATGGCGTCGTGCGAGCATGCTCGACGGCGGCCATTGGTAGACATGGGGTTATGTCTCCCCCAGTTCACCGGGACTCACAGGGGATGCAGGCGTGGGCACCTCCTATGGTGGAGGCGCCGACCTAGACTCCGTGGCTAATGTAAGGCTAGGAGGGAAAGTAGCTACCTTTTTACTCTTCCTACCATGGTAGGTGCTCCGTATTGTGGGCGGTGTCTTCAACATGGATCCGAGGTGGCAGCCCCGGATGATGGTCCACATGGTTGGCTCTCTGGCGTGCACCATGGCGACGGTGGTGGCTTTCCCTCTTGGCCGTGTGCGCTGCAAGAGGTGTACCAGCATGTGGCTCAGGCGTGCTTTTCTGTCATTGGTAGTGACGGCACCACAATCCTGGTCTGGGGATCTGTACTCGGTACGCGTGTCCTGGAGGCCTTGTGGTGACATGGTGGAGCTACTGAGCGAAAGCTTCGTGCTTTGTCGCCGATGACGCTCACGGGCGCCGCTCTCTTCATGAAGACGTTGTCGTGGTGCTCCTTTCTGTGTCAGGGTTCTGGGTGAAGACCCTTGTCCATTGCAGAATCGGCAGTGGAGACGCTTTGAGTCGTTATCCCTCTTGAGGGCGTTGTCGTGGAGCTTAAGTGTTTTAGGATGTTGCATGGCATTGTACTCAGATCTTTGTGTGCTCTCTTTCGGTAGCGTAGTTCCTGCGTGTTCCGGTTATTCTGGGATCGGTATTGTATGAGGGCTACCCATCACCTTCTATTGTTCGCCCGTGTACTATGTTTGATTGTTGCTTTATATATAAAGCGTGGCGAAATCATATTTAGAGAAATCAGGTTAACTACATCTTTGCTGAAAGAAAAACAAAAGTGAACTACATCGCTATATTTGGCTGAACAGAGCCCAAGTGACAAGAGATTGTCCTTACCTTCGAAGGACATGAATATGGAAGTTACGTTTTCCTTGGATCATTTTCATTTCTACTACAGCTGTAGAGCCTAGAGAGGGACTAGTGCTAAGTGGAGCATTCGCCAGTTGTGATGTAGGCGTTTATCTATGTGGACAAAAATAAGCTGATAACTTTGGAAAGTTCCCTCACAAAACAACTTTGGGAGAGCATGGGCTAGCGGCCCGTCCCACTTTGTAGTTTTCAACAACTGGGATGCCAGTTGTGTAGACTCTGTAGACTACTGGTAGTGGTATCCTTATAAAAAAAGGATAGTGTATCCTTCATTTAGTTGTTTTTTCAGTTTGTCTAAAAAAAGTTGTTTTTTTCAGTTAAAGCTTACTATTCCCTCTGGTTCACAAAATATTTGAAGTTTTGGATATCCATATGATCTTCAAGATGTAATTTTGACACTACTTTTAACTTTCATTGAATTATTTATATATGTATAATGCTTAAAACAATAATTTCTAACAACATTTTTCAGACAAACATATACACCTTTTTACCAAGTTTTCAATCTAATTATTTAAAATAAAACATATGATTAATAATGAACCATAATATTTATATTGAATTATTTATAAACTTGAATATATTATTAATAACAATTGTTGGAATGGCCGAGTTGGTCTAAGGCGGCACATTAAGGGTGTGGGCTTGAATCCCACTCTCCACATATAATATAATTTTCTAGTTAAATAAAATGTTTCCCCTTTAATTTTGCCTTTTTAGTCTCGCTTAAATTTTGCCTTTTTAGTCTCCCGTTAATTTTGCCGGATATATACTTTTTGTGGATGAGAATTGCCTGCTCCCCCGGCGTGTGCTCATCCATGCCCCCGCGTACATGGCTTGATTTGATTGGAACAAAATAAGTCTCGGCCCCACCCCCTTAAAATCAGGGGATGCTTAAATTAGAAAGAAAAGAGGAAAAAAGACAACTGTAAGCTGAAGCGGGAGCACGGATAGGAGCGTGGGAAGAAAGCAGGCAAGCCGGATCCACTTTTTGTAGGGAGGACGTGGAGGCATTTCCTACACATCGCCGTAAGCACCGCTTAAAGGCCATTCTGTACATGACACACCCCCATGTACACCAGGTCTAGTAGCGGGCTCAACCATTTTCTTTCTCTGTTTGATTTTTTGTACGTTTCCAACTGGTTTTCTACGTTTTATTTTCTTCCTTCTTTAGTTTTTTTTATTTTTTCGTATTCCACAAAGTTTTTAAAAACTTGGTGAACTTTTCCAAAACTTATTAACTTTTTAAAAAAATGATGAAGCTTTTTCAAGTTTGTGAACTTTTTCAGAATTGATGCACTTTTTTTTTCAAATACATGATTTTTTTTCAAAATGGATGAACTTTTTTTCAAATTCTTGACTTTTTTTTCAAATGCGTGAACATTTTTAAATTCATGATTTTTTTTGAACTTTTTCATTTTCTTTATTTTTTTGTATTTTCCAATAGTCAACGGACCGCATGGGTCCAATGCGCTTGAAGCTACCAGGGTGCGACCACATGGCACCCACCAGGTTCGGGTGCGTGTAATGGTCACCCAAACCCGTATCCGTCTCTACATTCTTCGCCCAAACCCATACCCGTACCCGCACCTCGGGTTTTAAACCGTTACCATACCCATATCCGGGCGGGTCCGAGTAATACCCGCGGGTAAAAATACCTATCTCGGCCACCTTACCCAATTCACACTTCACAATATATTTTTCTGCATTTTCACACATATACACAACATTTCAGCATGTATACTTCGACATTTTAGAACATATATACCACATTTTAGCAATTCAATACATATATATCATGATTTGTTGTGTGATGGAATAAAAAGAATGGTATTAATTTTCTAAAGTGGATAACAATAAGCATGAACTAGATGGCACTAAACAATGTTCACTTGCATTCATGGATGAGTAGCCTGTATGTCAACTTTTTAGAGAAACATTCACATATGTTCTTTCTTCTTTTTTCCAATTACAAGACAAACAAGAGAGACACAATTTTCTCTATTTTAATTTTATTGAGGATACTTCTGCAGCCCGTTAGTTCGAAATGATCAAATGAAGGAGACTATATCATAAGATCAACAAAATCAGAGACAAAATAATGTGTTTACAAAACAAGGTCAACACATTTAAACAAGATCATGCACATGGGTAAGGAGAGGGGATTTTAGGTCGAGGCTAGCGGCTGCATTAGCCCAGGGTAAAGTGACTACTTTTTATTCTTTAGTAAATGACACATGGGACCTACCTGTTAGAAGGAATTAGCATATGAATATGCGGGTACGCGGGTATGGGGGTTGTCTTCCCATACCCGTACCTGGCTTAGCCGATGGGTACAAAACTTTCTTGTTTATAAACCCATGGGTATTTATTTTTCCCAAACCCTTGCCCTAATACGGTCTTTACCCGATGGGTTCACGGGTTGCGGGTAATCATTGCCTGGTTGAGGTGCGAACAAACGAGACTGCTCGATCGAGTGCTCGCCTTCTTCTTTGGGCCGACCTATTAGCGGGGGCACGAGAGCGCCAGGAAACTGTTCGTGCGCATAAGGCGCCGAACGGAAACTCCAATCTTGGATGTACATTTAAAATGACCGTCCAACCAATGTGATACAGTTTGAGGCCCAACTTCTTAGGGCCTTCATGGACTAAGAGAACTCCACTGTTGGCCAACCCATTTTCCCGTGGGTCTTTCTTATCATTTTCCTTTTTTCTTAGATAGAAATGCGAAAGTTTCTAAAAAAGAGATAAAACCGCTGAAATGTAAATTCTCTAAAAAAGATAGAAAGCCCGAAATCAAGAAAAAATAATAATGGAATGGAGAAGTCGCTTTCGAAAACAACACAAGTTACTAAAGTTTTGCAATATTTCCGAAAGGGTGTGGGTTCAAATCCCACTCTCAACAAACAAATCTTTTTGGTCTCTATGACATCTTTTCCCTTTAGTTTTCAATGGATTATTCCTTCTACAAAGCATCCGAAGATGGTTTTTAAGTTGCCCCGGAGTTATTCAGTTTGAGGCCAAGCTTCTCAGGTGCAGCAGGAATCCCCTATCGGGCCGAGCAATTCAACGCTGTATCTTTTCCTGTTTTTGGGTGGATCCAATATGCCGCCCGAGGGTGGCAAATAGGCGTCGTTACGCCCCTGGCCCATTTTGCAGCAACATGTTGCACGTCGTTGGCTGATTTGTCTTTTGTTTTTCTATTGCTTTCTTTTTGTTTTTTGTTTTCTTGTTATTTTTAGGGTTTTTGGGGTTTTCTTTTTTTATTAATAACAAGTGATCATTTTGTTAATACAATAAAACTTTTGGCGAATATGTTCAACATTTTCTAAATACACATTGAACATTTATAATATATGGTGAAAATTTTATAAATATATGATGAACACTTTTTAAATATACAATGAACTTTTTTCTGATACATGGTGAATTCTTTATTAATATCTGATCAACATATTTTTAATATACAATGTATGTTCTTAAACTCATAGTGAATATTTTTTGGAAATATATATATTTTAATAAGGTCTGAAATATTTTACTTCTGTAAAAAAAGAGCTGGTTCTTTAGGTGGAAAACCATCTAGAAAAACGAAGGAAAAAATAGAAACATAAAACCTCTTTGCGCCATAGTGGGCTGGCCCGTTTGTATTGCATGCAGGAGTGGCCTCCAATGTTTACGCCTATAAGCATCATACAGGAGGTCTCCCTTTTTGTGCTAAAAAAGTCTCTCCCTTTTTGTTTGCTGTCATTTTTCTTAAAAAGGTGCACAAAGCAGTACATCAGTACCCTAGTCTAAAATGAAAACAGTACCCGCCCAGGGTCACCCCCCTAGGCACCCAGCTCAACTTGCGCTGATAGCACAGGGAGGGTGCACGATTTGATTAGGGAGAGTTAGGGAGGTGTCGAGCTGTTCGTTTGGACTGGAATTTTGACTCATGAATTGTTTAGCTCCTTTATTTCTTAGGGTGAGATCTCAATAATTAGATCGTATTAATTTATATTACCTAAAAGGAATATAATAATTTTGCCAACAATTTTCTATATGTAAATAGGAGCTCCTCACTGTATGATTTTTGGGCTTCTCGTGCAGCCATCTCATGCCTTTTCCCCTTTTTTTGTTGTCCAACTCAACTTGTGTCGATAGCATAGGGAGGGTGCATGATTTCGTTAGAGGGAGTTAGGGAGGTGGTATATAATTTTTTCAAGAATATCCCATTTCTAAATAGGAGCCCATCACTATCTATTTTTAGGCTTTTCATGCAACCACGTCATCCTTTTTCCCCATTGGTTGTTGCCCAATTCAACTTGTGCCGATAGCACAGGAAGGGTGCATGATTTAGAGAGGTGTCAAGCCGTTTGTTTTGGACTGGGATTTCAACTCATGAATTGTTTTGGTCTTTTATTTCTAACTTAAATATTTATTAACTTATCTTAACTAAAAGGAATATAATAATTTTGCCAACAATCTTCTATATCTAAATAGGAGCTCCTCACCACATGATTTTCGGCCTTCTCGTGAAGCCATATCATCCCTTTTTCCTATTGGTTGTTGCGCATGCTACGTGCGAGTTAACTCTTGTTGCGTCCCGACTCGCCTTCTTACGCGTGGGCCACGCAAAGCCACTTCTCAAAAATTTTACACCTTGGCCGTTCTAGCCAAGTTTGTGTAAGTGGGATTTATAGTTATTCCCCGTGGGCCATCCCAAATTTATCACAGAGTTTCGTTCCACTCCGCCTCTTCATTCCCTAAAAAACATTGCCTCTTCATTGTAGTGAATTAAATAGATTATTTTCTCCCTGTTGACACTTCCTCATCATATTCTCTTCCTGACATTGAATCTTCTTCCTCTTCCTTTCCTCATTCTGTAACCATCTAATTTTGATTGCACGTTGCTAAAATTTCAATCAGATCTTCCTCTTTTTTCTTTATCTATGGCTTTGCAAGTACATATATGTCGCTATTAAAATTGACACTTCTTCACTGGCACCGGACAAATCGTCAATGCCCATTTGGGACACCGGACAAATCGTCAATGCCCATTTGGGACAGGAGATTAATGTGTCGCCTGCCAAGCCATATTCTTTGGCTTCGTCCTTTCTCCGATCTTTGAATTCACATCGGATTCCGCCTGCATGCTAATTGTTAAGAGTTAGAAATACTTATCTTCACCATTTTTTCCACGGATGTAACGCCCGGATAATCATGCTACAGTGATCTCCCTTTTAATGATGCCATGTCATCATGCTTTTCAGACTAATTTGCCACTTGATGAAAATCAAAACCAAATTCCATTTGAAATCCAAGTCGAATATTTACTTCTTCTGTCATGCAAACAAAAATGTCCGTGATGTTGCAAATAATCCCCAGGTATTTGTCATGATGAAAACAACCTCTTTTGGTTTTCCAAAATCCCCCTGGGATTTAATGTAGTGGCCCAACAACATTTTAATGAACCTTTTAAATTCAAACACAATTCTAAACTTTTCAAAATGACCTCAAATCTTTTCTGACAGAGTCAAAAATTGTAATACTAATTATGAGCCAAGTTTCATATTTTGAAAAATCTTTTGATAGCTTAACTAAATAGAACGGTGCCAAAAAAAACAGAAAGCAGAGAAGAAGAAAAGGAAGGAGAAAGCTCCTGATGCACTTTGGCCCATTTAACAATAGAAGAAGACCCAGCCCAACTGGGGTCATCCCCAACCCTGCTACAGGGGCAGGGGGATCATGGCCACCATCCACCGGCCATGGGTGCGCCATGCCATGCGTGGCGGACATCGGGCACCCCCTCGGCGCCCTGCAAAACACCGCCGCACCCGTTGACCGAACCCTAGCCCCCATTCATCCCTCTCCCTCGCGCCGCTCTCTTCTTCCCCACGCACGCCCGTACTCCGCCCACCATGGCTGCCTTCGTCGGCGCGGCCGCCGCGCTTCCCACTGGCTAGGACTATCCAGAAGCCCTGTCGCGGTCGCCTACGTCTTCTACATCAACAGATCGAGGCCGGGAAGCAACACCACCGCCGCCCGCGTCATCTGTCATCTCTGACGGCCGCCGTTGCCGCCCCGTCGTCCTGCTGCTCCAGCCATCCCCGACCCGCATCACACTCGCCACGGACTCCCCGGTGAGCCCTCTAGCGATTCTTCTCTCCTTCCTTTCAAATCTAGTGCCGTAGGCCGCCGACTGTGCCCCCCATCCATCCGCCGCCCGGCCGTTCCCCTGCGCTCGCCGTCCGCACATGGCCATGCTTGCCGCTGTCCTCTTCCCCCGCGGCTGCTGCAGCCCGCCGGACCACGCCTGCTCCGGCCTGCCGCCGACCACGTCGTAGTTGCCCCGCGCCCTACCCCCGCTCTCCCCTGCTCGCGTGCTGCTTGCCGCGGCGGCTGCACTCGCCGCTGCTTCTCCCCCCTGCTCCCACTGAGCTGGCGCCCAGGGCCGCGGGCGCTTCCAGCGCGCCCCTGCCGGAGGCCGCCGCCGCTGCTGGTTGTGGCCGAGGCCGCCGGCACACTCCGGCGCCCGTGCGTGCCCGGCCGGCCCCTGTTTAGCTTAGGGACAAACCTCCCCTCTGATTAGGCTACCCCCCTGCTAATTACATACTAACTAGTGGGCCCCTTAGATAAAATAGCTCACCAAATCCCTCTGTTAAAGTGTACAACCAATGACATGTGGGCCCCTCTTATTTTAGATTAAAGGAAAATCATTTCATAAGTCATTAAGACACTTACATGTGGGACCCCCCTGTACTATTCATCTGTTGAACGGTCAATGTTGACTGGGTCAACTGGGCCCTCTGGACCCATCTGTCATCCACTGTGGCTAGCCAACAGTGTGTGCACATAGAATTTTTTTCTACTTAATTTCGAATTTAAATTTATTTCAGAAAATACATTAACCTTTGAAAATTCATAGTAATTAAACTGTAGCTCGGATGAAAATGTTTTCTACATGAAAGTCGCTCAGAACGACGAGACGAATCCGAATACGCGGTCCGTTCATCTATCACATGCCCCTAGCATACTAAACATGGAACATTCCCCCTCCGGTCATCTGTCTGACACAGGTCCGGAACCGGGAATACATTCCCGGTTGATTTTTCCCCTTCTTCTATATCGTGTAGCCTTACGTTAGGTCACACCCGACACAGTTTATTGCCATGTTATGCTTTGTGATGCTATGCTTGCTTTATATCTACTGTTTCTTCCCCCTCTTCTCTCCGGTAGACCCCGAGACCGATGCCGCCCCTGTGATCGACTACGTCGACGACGACCCCTCCTTGCCAGAGCAACCAGGTGTTGAGGCATATCTCTCTCGAGGTAGTTTTGGTGATTGATGACAACATGTTTCCGGACTAATCATGTGCTTTGAGTAGTTCATAGATTCATCCTTGGCACGAGACGTTTTCTTCCCTTCGGAGTGTCATTCAAGACGGTGTAGCTCTTTCGCTTCTCTTTTGGTGGACTAGTTGCATAGAGGGCACCGTACTATCAAGAGGGGGTCCGCTGGGGTATTGCATGGGTGGAATCGACACGTACACGTCAGCTTCTCACCCTCCGAGCTCTTCCACTTCATTGGACAGATCTCTTCTCTCTTCTATGTCCTGTCTGGGTTCCAGCGGTAGTACCGCGCAACCCAGCGGTAGTACCGTTGAGGAGTCACAAGCAGCAGTACCGCTCCGCAGCGGTAGTATCGCCCGTGACTCCACAACAGTACTACCGCTGGCCTGCCTGGCACCACCGCCTCGTCCTCAGCCTCGATGGAGAGATCCTCTCTCTCTCTTCTGTGTCCCAGCTGTAGTACCGCACTACCAGCGGTAGTACCGCCGAAGGGTCACAAGCGGCAGTACCGCTCCGCAGCGGTAGTACCGCCTGTGACCCCGCTGCTGTACTACTGCTGGGCTGTCTGGCTCCTACCGCCTCGACTCGAGGGCTCCTTTTCTCGTGTCGGTTTTTGCGGCACTAGTTGCGGTTGTAGGGACGGTAGTACCGTTTCGGAGCGGTAGTATCGACCTTACCACCGCGGTAGTACCGCGCTGGGTCCAGATCCCTGCTGCTCTTCTCTGAGCGGCAGTACCGCTCGCTGGAGCGGCAGTACCGCTGGCTCAGCGGTAGTACCGCCCCCGTTAGCGGTACTACCGCCCTGTGCGGGGCTGGTTGGTGGGGCAACGGTTGGATTGTTGCCCCCACTATAAAAGGGGGTCCCCTCCTTTGACCTACCTCTTCCCCCCAAGCTCCATTAATGCTCAAGCTCCATTAAATGCTCCAAGCTCCATTTTTGCTTGGTCTATCTCTCTAGCCAATCAAACTTGTTGATTTGCTCGCGAGTGGTTGAGAAGGCCTCGATCTACACTTCCACCAAGGGATTTTCGATTCCCCCACTCATCCCTAGCGGATCTTGTTACTCTTGGGTGTTTGAGCACCCTAGACAGTTAAGGTCACCACGGAGCCATAGTCCATTGTGGTGAAGCTTCGTGGTTGTGTTGGGAGCCTCCAATTAAGTTGTGAAGATTGCCCCAACCTTGTTTGTAAAGGTTCGGTTGCCGCCTTCAAGGGCACCAATAGTGGAATCACGACATCTCGCATTGTGTGAGGGCGTGAGGAGAATACGGTGGCCCTAGTGGCTTCTTGGGGAGCATTGTGCCTCCACACCGCTCTAACGGAGACGTACTTCCCCTCAAAAGGAAGGAACTTCGGTAACACATCCTCGTCTTCACCAGATACACTCTTGGTTATCTCTTACCTTTACTTGTGCAAACTCTTTAGTGTTACTTCTCTTGCTTGCTTTTATGCTTGTTGTTATTGCATCATATAGGTTGCTCACCTAGTTGCACATCTAGACAACCTACTTTGATGCAAAGTTTAATTTGGTAAGGAAAAGTTAAAAATTGGTAGTTGCCTATTCACCCCCTCTAGTCAACCATATCGATCCTTTCACCAGGCAAGCAAACCCCCCTTGAGCATTCCGATATCGCCCATTTCTTCCCCTCTCATGCTTGCATTAGAACTGCTACTGCTTTCTGTATGATCCTACCCTGATGCATAGCCTATTTTTGTTACCTGCTTTCATACTTACCTGCTTATCCTAAACTGCTTAGTATAGGTTGGTTAGTGATCCATCAGTGACCCCCACCTTGTCCCAGTTGCCTCGCTTTATGTTCTATGACTCGATCAACATGATTGACGTCCAGGCCCTGACACCGCACATCACCCCCCTAGTTGTACGACACTACAGAGTTACTATCGAGTGCCGAGGGTGAACCTCATACATCACTCCTGATGAGATCTCTGTAGTGTAGCTATTCGGTCGTGATCATCGAGGGTGATTTCCTCCTTAACCACTTCCGTTATGGCTCTGTCGTGCAACCCCTCAAGTGTGGACCTCGAGGGTGGATCCTCTTACGTTCACCTTGATCATAACATCGAATGGAATTCACCGGGGGTGATTCCTCGGGTTTTCCCCTTGGTGTTAGACACACAGTTACTATGGTTACTATGACTTTACACTGAGCCATGTTACTAAAGACGGGTCAACCTTGAGGGGTACCCGCGCGAGCTTAATAGCGAGTGATGTGGAGTCGGGTTGACCTGGAAGGTGCCCGCGAGATACTTACGAGGCGTGGCCGGACATTCTTAGCCCTTGCCGCAAGTACTCAAGATGGGGCGACGGGGTCACATCGATCATGAGTCTCTGCTTGTTATCGCGCGTTCCTAATCCACTACGATTTGGATATTTGCTCCGAGGGGCCTCTGGCCTGATAGCACTAACCATCACGTGGGCATAGTATGGGCGTTCTGCGTCGTATGCATCAGCCGAAGCTTAATAGACGTCAGCGACTGAGCGCCACGCGCCGGGTTGGACTGCGTAAGCGCCTGCCTTGTTGAAGGAGGCAGCTAGGTCTGCTCACCGGCCGCGTTCGCAACGTGTAGGAGTTCCCGAGGATATGGCCCATGACCCCCGGGGGCATAGGTTTAGTCCGGCATGCTGGCCTCTCTATTAAGCCTAGGTCGGGTTGCAGCGTATTGTTTGGCCGAGGCCGGGCATGACCCAGGAAAGTGTGTCCGTTCGGAGTTAATCGAGCGTGGTGGGTAAGTTAGTGCACCCCTGCAGGGAAGAAAACATCTATCGATAGCCTGCACTACAGTAACGGACACTTGGAGTTGTATCTCGATCGATACAACTAGAACTGGAGACTTGAGATGAGACTTGGATATGAGAAATGGATTGTGATGATAACTGGATAGTATGGCTCTGGGATTGCTTTCTCGTAGGGAGTCGAGAAAGGATCTCCGGCCGAGGTTGATAACACTACTACTACTTTACTTTATGCTACTCTACTCCCTCATGTTGCTGCAAGATGGTGATTTACAGAAGATGCTAGTCTTTGATAGGACTAGGCCTTCTCTCTATTCTGGCATTTCTGCAGCCCAGTCCACATATACAGCCTTCCTTTAATAATGTTGCATATGTAGTGTAGTTCCTTGCTTGCGAGTACTTTGGATGAGTACTCACGGTTGCTTTGCTCCCCCATTTCCCCCTTTCTTCTTCTTTCTGGTTGATGCAACCAGATGTCGGAGCCCAGGAGCCAGATGCCACCGCCGATGCCTGCTACTACCTTGGAGGCTGCCGACGACCAGGAGTAGTTAGGAGGCTCCCAGGTAGGAGGCCTTGCCTTTTCGATCGTAGATGTTTTTGTGCTAGCCTTCTTAAGGCAAACTTGTCTAACTTATGTCTGCACTCAGATATTGTTGCTTCTGCTGACTCTTGTGTTTTCGAGCTTATGTATTCGAGCCCTCGAGGCCCCTGGCTTGTAATATAAAGCTTGTATTATTTTAATTTGTGTTTAGAGTTGTGTTGTGATATCTTCCTGTGAGTCCTTGATCTTGATCGTACACATTTGCGTGTATGATTAGTGTACTATTGAATCGAGGGCGTCATAAGTTGGTATCAGAGCCGACTGCCTGTAGGTAGCCCCCTTTCCAACTCCTTGGCCGAAGTTGAGTCTAGTCGTCCAAAACTATTTTACTAACTTGGCTGTGTGGCTTACGGGCCCATGTCGCCATTGGGTGGTATTAGGATCTTTTTTCCTCGTCTATACTCTGGGACTCTGTTCTCTCTTCCATTCGGGTTAAACAATTTTGCTAACTCTAACATTAGAATCTCGTAACTACTTCAGCCCGGAGAGCCCCTTATTTCAGATGATCGCCTGCTGCATCAAAAGATTCTGAAGATACTCTACGATATTCTCTTGAGACTTTGTGCCTGTTGCCTTTGCAATTCCCTACCACCAAAATATCCTTATGGATAATTACACACACTTGCCAATCTTACATTCTATCCCATTGATCTTGTTATTACAAGATGCCCTGAACTGCTCTCCTTTTTCCGAAAATCCTTTGAGCTTACTGCCTTGCAGTTCCTTGTCATCTGAATACCCCTACGGATAACTTTGTGAACCTATTGAGTATCCGCTCATCCTTGGTTGATTCATGTACTTCACAAAAGTCTTCGTAATACCATTCGATCTTCCGAAAATCCTCAGTAGCCTATTGTTGTTGAAATTCTTGCTTGCTTGCATTATGGTTAATACCATAAGTCTAGTAATCTTATTGTCAGCCTTTGTCATTATCATTTTGAGTCCATTGATACAATATGTTACGAATGCTCACAGTCCTCAATCAGATCCTAGAATTCATCCTTCAGGCTCAGACATCATTTTAACATGTGCTGAATCTCGATCAATCTAATTGCCATCGATTGTACCCCTAAGGCTATTCTACCTATCCATCCCTAATCAGAGCATTGCTTCTGATCCCTTGTCTTGGAATTCATAATTCCTTTGCAATTGAGCTTTGAGTTAGTCAGTTGTTTCTATAATCTGATCTCCTTGCATTCTTTCTTCCTTCGGTTGAATATTAATGCTCACATCAGATCCCTTGTGGACCACCAGACCCCTTTTTCGGATTTTTATCCAACAACGTCCTTCATATTCAATAAGCTTGTGAGCCTTTCCTCGAATACATAATGCTTTTGGCAAATTGTATCCTCCGCTTTCTCAAGCATGCTCTACTACCGAACTTTTGTTATTTATTCTCGAAATTTATGATATATGTTCCTAAGATGCCCAGATGGGCTGAACCTATGCCTTCCCTAATCTGTGTGAACTCAAAACTTATGCGGGTTATACTCTACTGGCCTTTTCGTCAGATAAAATTTCAATACTACAGCTTCATCAAGAGCGAGAAGTAAAATGAAGGGTTATGCATTGTAGAAGTGGGAGTCGACCCTGAACCTTGTGTTCATGCCCACGGACACGGTGTGGAACTTATCATGAAAGCTTCTTGCAAGGATATTTAATCATTTGGATAATTCTTCCGATATCGTAAATTGGATCCCTTGCAGTTATGGTCCCGACCATATTTCCTCCTTGATCCCATTTACTAGGTAAGTTAAAGTTACTTATCCTCTGCAAATCATTTCCCCCGTCCAACCTCTACTCCGATTTACCTTCTGGCATTACACCTAGTACTTGATACTGGGAAGCTTTATACCCCATCGCATCATTCCTAGCCTGAACGGCTATATTTTTATCATGTCAACTTTTTAACTGTGCTACCTGGTCCTTATGCCCGGAGCAACTTCTGACGATGAGCTAAGCTTATGTCGATCTTCCTCATCTTATCATTTCTCCTTGAACATCAAGCTTAATTTCGAGTTTGTGTCATACTCATGGTTCCAATAACCTTTCGCTTCATCATTCCTTTGACTGGATGTCATCGCCGATCAATTACATCTTCATGAAATCTTTCGGCAAATGTGTCGTGATCATCATCAACATTCTGAGCTTTTCCAGGATATCAAACAAATTAATGAGGAGAAATATAATCCTTCCCCTCGATGATTTATGTTATTATCGACAACATTCTTGCCTTCCCCAACACAAACTTGTTCATATAATTTTGGAAATACATCATTTTTGGCATGCCGATGGATTGTGGTTGAGCCCGTCGGACACACTCTTATCTTTTCCCTACTAAAATTGTATGACTTATTTTCTAAGTTGTTTCCGATGGATCTTTGGTGTATCCAAAGTCTGACCTTTGCTTGAAACCATGTTAATGCTATCTCGAAGCATGTCTGTGGTGATCCGATCTCCAATGAGAACATTTGAAGCTCGATACTAAATTTTCTTTATCAATTATCCAAACACCGTTGTATGGGTAATGTCAGGAATTTTCTTCCCCCTTACCTAAATGGTTCTATACTTCTATCTTGTCATGGATATCATGCTCTGCTTGTCCTTGGGAAGGATATACCCCTGAAATATGTGTTTAAACACATTTTTCCTTTCCATTGTTCTGCTTAACCTGATGATCACATTTTCCTTTCCATTGGTTTGTTTGACCTTTCTAGTGATCTATATGATATAAGCAGAAATATTTCCCTGCTTATGTAAACACCTCGGTGTACAAACTGTCAGTAAGACCCTGTTACTATTGTGGACGACTTTCCGGTAGCCACCGATGGACGAGAACTTTGCCTATTGGTCCGCCTCGTTCAACGAGCAGGAGAATGGTTCTCTTCGTCCCTCGCCGTTGGTACCGACGATTGTTGCCGACATAATTGGCAGGCTACCCTCTGACATGCCTTGCTATCATGACCGTTTAAAATGAATAGCGCCTTTCCTTCTTTTAACCCACATGGTGGGCCCATAACCCACAGTTCCACATGATCGAAACCTAACTCTCCTGTACAACCTTGATGCCGAAATATTCTTTACACTTGGCTTCATATAATGTCACGAGCCACCTTCCGAGAGATGATCTATTCCCGATGCTCTGAACCCATTTCCCACACTCTGTTCAGGTATCAATTGTTTGTCCATTCAGTTGTAACTTCTTATTGTACCTTCATACTTTGTTCTCGATGTTATTAAGTTTCAGCTCGAGAGATACTTCCGCCTCATTCCCTGAATTGTTCACTAGATAATCAACCCTTTAAGGGCCAGTTCTCCGAAGTTACCCTTTACTTCCCCACTTAAATCTCGGGACGAGATTTCTTGTAGTGGAGGAGAATTGTAACGCCCGGATAATCATGCTACAGTGATCTCGCTTTTAATGATGCCATGTCATCATGCTTTTCAATCTAATTTTCCACTTGATGAAAATCAAAACCAAATTCCATTTGAAATCCAAGTCGAATATTTACTTCTTCCGTCATGCAAACAAAAATATTTGTGATGTTGCAAGTAATCCCCAGGTATTTGTCATGATGAAAACAACCTCTTTTGGTTTTCCAAAATCCCCCTGGGATTTAATGTAGTGGTCCAACAACATCTTAACGAACCTTTTAAATTCAAACACAATTCTAAACTTTTCAAAATGACCTCAAATCTTTTGTGACAGAGTCAAAAATTGCAATACTAATTATGAGCCAAGTTTTATATTTTGAAAAATCTTTTGATAGCTTAACTAAATAGAACGGTGCCAAAAAAACAGAAAGCAGAGAAGGAGAAAAGGAAAGAGAAAGCTCCTGATGCACTTTGGCCCATTTAACAATAGAAGAAGACCCAGCCCAACTGGGGTCATCCCCAACCCTGCTACAGGGGCAGGGGGATCGTGGCCACCATCCACCGGCCATGGGTGCGCCATGCCGTGCGTGGCGGACATCGGGCACCCCCTCGGCGCCCTACAAAACACCGTTGCACCCGTTGACCGAACCCTAGCCCCCATTCATCCCTCTCCCTCGCGCCGCTCTCTTCTTCCCCACGCACACCCATGCTCCGCCCGCCATGGCTGCCTTCGTCGGCGCGGCCGCCGCGCTCCCCACTGGCTAGGACTATCCAGCAGCCCCGTCACGGTCGCCTACGTCTTCTACATCAACAGATCGAGGCTGGGAAGCAACACCATCGCCACCCGCGTCATCTGTCATATCTGACGGCCGCCGCTGCCGCCCCGTCGTCCTGCTGCTCCAGCCATCCCCGACCTGCATCACGCTCGCCAACGGACTCCCCGGTGAGCCCTCTGGCGATTCTCCTCTCCTTCCTTTCAAATCTAGTGCCGTAGGCCGCCGACTGTGCCCCGCATCCATCCGCCGCCCGGCCGTTCCCTTGCGCTCGCCGTCCGCACATGGCCGTGCTTGCCGCTGTCCTCCTCCCTCGCGACTGCTGCAGCCCGCTGCGGTGGCCGCCGGACCACGCCTGCTCCGGCCTGCCACGGACCGCGTCATAGTTGCCCTGCGCCCTACCCCCGCTCTCCCCTGCTCGCGTGCTGCTTGCCGCGGCGGCTGCACTCGCCGTCCGCACATGGCCGTGCTTGCCGCTGTCCTCCTCCCTCGCGACTGCTGCAGCCCGCTGCGGTGGCCGCCGGACCACGCCTGCTCCGGCCTGCCACGGACCGCGTCATAGTTGCCCTGCGCCCTACCCCCGCTCTCCCCTGCTCGCGTGCTGCTTGCCGCGGCGGCTGCACTCGCCGCTGCTTCTCCCCCCCCCCGCCTGCTCCCGCTGAGCTGGCGCCCAGGGCCGCGGGCGCTTCCAGCGCGCCCCTGCCGGAGGCCGCCGCCGCTGCTGGTTGTGGCCGAGGCCGCCGGCACACTCCGGCGCCCATGCGTGCCCGACCGGCCCCTGTTTAGCTTAGGGACAACCCCCCCCCCCCCCCCCCCTCTGATTAGGCTACCTCCCCTGCTAATTACATACTAACTAGTGGGCCCCTTAGATAAAACAGCTCACCAAATCCCTCAGTTAAAGTGTACAACCAATGACATGTGGGTCCCTCTTATTTTAGATTAAAGGAAAATCATTTCATAAGTCATTAAGACACTTACATGTGGGACCCCTGTACTATTCATCTGTTGAACGGTCAATGTTGACTGGGTCAACTAGGCCCTCTGGACCCATCTGTCATCCACTGTGGCTAGCCAACGGTTTGTGCACATAGAATTTTTTCTACTTAATTTCGAATATAAATTTATTTTAGAAAATACATTAACCTTTGAAAATTCATAGTAATTAAACCGTAACTCGGATGAAATTTTTTTCTACATGAAAGTTGCTCAGAACGACGAGACGAATCCGAATACGTGGTCCGTTCATCTATCACATGCCCCTAGCATGCTGAACATGGAACATTCCCCCTTCGGTCATCTGTCTGACACAGGTCCGGAACCGGGAATACATTCTCGGTTGATTTTCCCCTTCTCCTATATCGTGTAGCCTTACGTTAGGTCACACCCGACACAGCTTATTGCCATGTTATGCTTTGTGATGCTATGCTTGCTTTATATTTACTGTTTCTTCCCCCTCTTCTCTCCGGTAGACCCCGAGACCGATGCCGCCCCTGTGATCGACTACGTCGACGACGACCCCCCCTTGCCACAGCAACCAGGCAAGCAAACCCCCCTTGAGCATTCCGATATCGCCCATTTCTTTCCCTCTCATGCTTGCATTAGAACTGCTACTGCTTTCTGTATGATCCTACCCTGATGCATAGCCTGTTTTTGTTACCTGCTTTCATACTTACCTGCTTATCCTAAACTGCTTAGTATAGGTTGGTTAGTGATCCATCAGTGACCCCACCTTGTCCCAGTTGCCCCGCTTTATGTTTGATGACTCGATCAACGTGTTCGACGTCCAGGCCCCGACACTGCACATCACCCCCCTAGTTGTACGACACTACAGAGTTACTATCGAGTGCCGAGGGTGAACCTCATACATCACTCCTGATGAGATCTCTATAGTGTAGCTATTCGGTCATGATCATCGAGGGTGATTTCCTCCTTAACCACTTCCGTTATGGCTCTGTCGTGCAACCCCTCAAGTGTGGACCTCGAGGGTGGATCCTCTTACGTTCACCTTGATCATAACATCGAGTGGAATTCACCGGGGGTGATTCCTCGGGTTTTCCCCTTGGTGTTAGACACACAGTTACTATGGTTACTATGAGTTTACATTGAGCCATGTTACTAAAGACGGGTCGACCCTGAGGGGTACCCGCGCGAGCTTAATAGCGAGTGATGTGGAGTCGGGTTGACCTGGAAGGTGCCCGCAAGATACTTATGAGGTGTGGCCGGGCATTCTTAGCCCTTGCCGCAAGTACTCGAGACAGGGCGACGGGGTCACATCGATCGTGAGTCTCTGCTCGTTACCGCGCGTTCCTAATCCACTACGATATGGATATTTGATCCGAGGGGCCTCTGGCCTGATAGCACTAACCATCACGTGGGCATAGTATGGGCGTTCTGCGTCATATGCATCAGCCGAAGCTTAATAGACGTCAGCGACTGAGCGCCGCACGCCGGGTTGGACTGCGTAAGCGCCTGCCTTGTTGAAGGAGGTAGCTTGGTCTGCTCACCGGCTGCGTTCGCAACGTGCAGGAGTTGCCGGGGAGATGGCCCATGACCCCTGGGGGCATAGGTTTAGTCCGGCGTGCTGGCCTCTCTATTAAGCCTAGGTCGGGTTGCGGCGTATTGTTTGGCCGAGGCCGGGCATGACCCAGGAAAGTGTGTCCGGCCGGAGTTAATCGAGCATGGTGGGTAAGTTGGTGCACCCCTGCAGGGAAGAAAACATCTATCGATAGCCTGTCCAACGGTAACGAACACTTGGAGTTGTATCCCGATCGATACAACTAGAACTGGAGACTTGAGATGAGACTTGGATATGAGAAATGGATTGTGATGATAACTGGATAGTATGGCTCTGGGATTGCTTTCTTGCAGGGAGTCGAGAAAGGATCTCCGGCCGAGGTTGATAACACTTCTGCTACTTTACTTTATGCTACTCTACTCCCTCATGTTGCTGCAAGATGGTGATTTCCAGAAGATCCTGGTCTTCGATAGGACTAGGCCTTCTCTCTATTCTGGCATTTCTGCAGCCCAGTCCACATATACAACCTTCCTGTAATAATGTTGCATATGTAGTGTAGTTCCTTGCTTGGGAGTACTTTGGATGAGTACTCACGGTTGCTTTGCTCCCCCTTTTCCCCCTTTCTTCTTCTTTCCGGTTGATGCAACCAGATGTCGGAGCCCAGGAGCCAGATGCCACCGCCGATGCCTACTACTACCTTGGAGGCTGCCGACGACCAGGAGTAGTTAGGAGGCTCCCAGGCAGGAGGCCTTGCCTTTTCGATCGTAGATGTTTTGTGCCAGCCTTCTTAAGGCAAACTTGTCTAACTTATGTCTGCACTCAGATATTATTGCTTCCGCTGACTCTTGTGTTTTCGAGCTTATGTATTCAAGCCCTCGAGGCCCCTGGCTTGTAATATAAAGCTTGTATTATTTTAATTTGTGTCTAGAGTTGTGTTGTGGTATCTTCCCGTGAGTCATTGATCTTGATCGTACACATTTGTGTGTATGATTAGTGTACGATTGAATCGAGAGCGTCACAACGGAGCCTTGCCAAAATATGTACTGACCAAGCGTACGGTATGCTAGCCCCAATCACCGCCTTCCCTTTTACATGCTCCATTGAGTTGAGTCGAGATATCTCTATGTAAGCGTATATTGGATTATACCTTGAATATGTGTACTCTCGAGCCCGCGGATTTCATATCCTCAAAGGTCACATCATGCACCCAAGCTGCCTCGCCATCAAGGAATCTAATTCACCTTGAGATGTTGCAGTATCTACATGCATGTTGGTAACCTTGATGAATTGGTTAAGTGGTTGTGAATTGAAGTATTTGAAATCACATGAATTAGGATGTTTATTTACCCATGATTTGGTTTATTACTTTTCATTTGTGAAGATTTAGGATATTTTATATTGATGCCAAGAATTATGATTGATCGATGTTTTTCTTTCTCTCTTTGCTTTGGTGGAGACATCTAGTCTTTTTAGACGAATCAACATTGCACGGACACCCAGATGTTGCATATTTCAATGCAGGTTATGTTGCAATTTTTACCTAAAGTGAACATGAAGATATCATTTTTACTATCTGATTTACTCTTATTTTAGCTTGGAGGCGCACCTACAATTTCTCGAAGAGTACCAAGCACAACCCAAGTACATAATAGGTATTGTTTTCATGCTACTGTAAACCTGATGTGCAAGGTCTATGTTGTCATCATAATTTTTGATTAGCTAACCGTTCAGAATGTTGGCAATATAGTAGGAAATAAAAACAAAAGTCGCTCTACGATCACCCAGGAACAATATGAAGATGCATTAACTGTTTGGATTTGATCATTACTGACTCTGAGTTGCAGCAGAATAGGACGAGTCGGTTTAGATCATACTTAGAGTCCCTCGAATCGTACATGAACGATCCTGTGAATCGCCCTCGAGCAGTCCCTCAAACGGAAGACCGAAAGTATGGCCTCTCTACGAGTTGTAAGCGTAGGTTGCTACTTGTGAGCTGTGTTGGAATTTTCCCCGAAGAGGAGGGGAGATGCAGTACAGTAGAGAAAAATATTTTCCTCAGTGAGAACCAAGGTTTATCGAACCAATAGGAGAATCATGGAAAGCCTCATGAACATCATCTGCACAGACAAAAGCAAATACTTGCACCCCACACAGGCAAGAAGGTTGTCAATCCCCTTGAACTCGTTACTTGCAAGGATCAAATATTGTATAGGTAGATAGATAAATTGCAAAACAAAATAAATGCAAATAGGTTGCAGCAAGGTATTTTTAGATTTTATAATATGATAAAAGTAGACTCAGGGCCATATTTTTCACTACAGGCTTCTCTCTCGAACCCATAGCATACGGTGGGTAAACAAATTACTGTTGGACACTTGATAGAAAATCACATAGTTATGACGTATTCATGGCAATGATAATGTATATAGGCATCACATCCGAGACAAGTAGACCGATTCCTGCCCGCACCTACTACTATTACTCCACCAATCGACCGCTATCCAACATGCATCTATTAAGTTCATGAAAAATGGAGTAACGCCTTAAGCAAGATGACATGATGTAGATAAAGTACACCCAATCAATAGGAATAAACCCTGTAGTTTTATCCTTAATGGCAACAATACAACTACCTGTCTTGTCCCCTTCTGTCACTAGGATATATAGCACCGCAAGATTGAACCCATTGCAAAGCACTTCTCCCACTAGAGATAAATCAATCTAGTTGGCCAAACCAAACGGATAGATCAGACGGAAATACAAAGCTATAACAATCATGCATAATAAAGTTCAGAAAAGACTCAGTTACTTCCAATGAATAATTTGGTCATAAACTCACAATTCATTGGATCCCAACAAACACACCGGAAAAAAAGATTACATCGAATAGAACTCCAAGAAGACCGAGGAGAACATTGCATTGAGTATAAAAGAGAGAAGAAGACATCTAGCTAATAGCTATGGACCCGTAGGTTTGTGGTGAACTACTCACGCATCATCGGTAGGCAACAAGGATGATGTAGAAGCCCTCTGTGATCGATTCTCCCTCCGGCAGAGTACCGAAAAAGATCCCGAGATGGGATCATAGAAGAGAAAAAGCTTGCGGCGGCAGAAAAAGTGTTTCGGGTGTCTCCCTGTTGGTTTGGAAATATTTGGGAATTTATGTTGGGGAATGTAGCATGCAATTTCAAAAAATTTCCTACGATCACGCAAGATCTATCTAGGAGATGCATAGCAACGAGAGGGGGAGAGTGTGTCCACGTACCCTCGTAGACCGAAAGCAGAAGCGTTAGGTTAACGGGTTTGATGTATTCGAATGTCTTCATGATCCAACTGATCAAGTACCAAACGTACAACACCCCCGAGTTCAGCACACGCTTAGCTCGATGACGTCCCTCGAACTCTTGATCCAGCAGAGAGTCGAGGGAGAGTTCCGTCAGCACGATGGCGTGGTGGCAGTGATGGTGATGTGATCCGCGCAGGGCTTCGCCTAAGCACTACGACGCTATGACCGGAGGTGTAAACTGTGGAGGGGGACACCGCACACAGCTAAGAGATCAACTGTTGTCCTTTGGGGTGCCCTCTGCCCCCGTATATAAAGGAGGGGAGGAGGAGGCCGACCACCAAGAGGGGCGCGCCATGGGGGAAGTCCTACTAGGACTCCACTCCTAGTAGGATTCGCCCCCCTTTCCTTGCTCTCCAAAGGGGGAAAAGGAAGGAGAGGGAGAGGGAGAGGGAAACGGGGGCGCCGCCCCCTCCCATAGTCCAATTCGGACTCCCATGGGGGGAGGGGGGCGGCCACCCCTTATGGGCTGTCCCCTCTCTCTCCCATGGCCCATGAGGCCCATCACTTCCCACGGGGGGTCCCGGTAACCCCTCGGTACTACGGTAAAATACCCGAACCACTCGAAACCATTCCGATGTCCGAATACTACCTTCCAATATATGAATCTTTACCTATCGACCATTTCGAGACTCCTCGTCATGTCCGGGATCTCATCCGGGACTCTGAACAAACCTCGGTCACCAACACACATAACTCATAATACAAATTGTCATTGAACGCTAAGCGTGCGGACCCTACGGGTTCGAGAACTATGTAGACATGACCGAGACACATCTCAGGTTAATAACTAATAGCGGAACCTGCATGCTCATATTGGTTCCTACATATTCTACAAAGATCTTTATCGGTCAAACCGCAATAACAACATACGTTATTCCCTTTGTCATCAGTATGTTACTTTCCCAAGATTCGGTCGTCGGTATCCTCATACCTAGTTCAATCTCGTTACCAGCAAATCTCTTTACTCGTTCCGTAATGCATCATCACGTATCTAACTCATTAGTCAGATTGCTTGGAAGGCTTATAGTGATGTGCATTACCGAGAGGGCCCAGAGATACCTCTCCGATACTCGGAGTGACAAATCCTAATATTGATCTATGCCAACCTAACAAACACCTTCGGAGACACATGTAGAGCATCTTTATAATCACCCAGTTACGTTGTGATGTTTGATAGCACACAAGGTGTTCCTCTGGTATTCGGGAGTTGCACAATCTCATAGTCAGAGGAATATGTATAAGTCATGAAGAAAGCAATAGCAATAAAACTAAACGATCATTGTGCTAATCTAACAGGTGGGTCATGTCCATCACATCATTCTCTGATGATGTGATCCCGTTCATCAAATGACAACACATGTCCATAGTCAGGAAACTTAACCATCTTTGATTAACGAGCTAGTCAAGTAGAGGAATACCAGGGACATTCTGTTTTGTCTATGTATTCACACATGTACTAAGTTTCCGGTTAATACAATTCTAGCATGAATAATAAACATTTATCATGATATAAGGAAATATAAATAACAACTTTATTATTGCCTTTAGGGCATATTTCCTTCAGTCTCCCACTTGCACTAGAGTCAATAATCTAGATTACATAGTAATGATTCTAACACCCATGGAGTCTTGGTGCTGATCATGTTTTGCTCGTGGAAGAGGCTTAGTCAATGGGTCTGCAACATTCAGATCCATATGTATCTTGCAAATCTCTATGTCTCCCTCCTTGACTTGACCGCGGATGGAATTCAAGAGTCTCTTGATGTGTTTGGTTCTCTTTGAAATCTGGATTCCTTTGCCAAGGCAATTGCTCCAGTATTGTCACAAAAGATTTTCATTAGACCTGATGCACTAGGTATTACACCTAGATTGGATATGAGCTCCTTCATTCAGACTCCTTCATTTGCTGCTTCTGAAGTAGCTATGTACTCCGCTTCACACGTAGATCCTGCCACGACGCTCCGCTTGAAACTGCACCAACTGACAGTTCCACCATTCAATATAAATACGTATCCGGTTTGTTACTTAAGAGTCATCCGGATCAGTGTCAAAGCTTGAATCAACGTAACCATTTACAACAAGCTCTTTGTCACCTCCATAAATGAGAAACATATCCTTAGTACTTTTCAGGTATTTCAGGATGTTCTTGACTGCTGTCCAGTGATCCACTCCTGGATTACTTTGGTACCTCCCTGCTAAACTTATAGCAAGGCACACATCGCGTTTGGTACACAGCATTACATACATGATAGAACCTATGACTGAGGCATAGGGAATGACTTTCATTTTCTCTATATCTTCTATAGTGGTCGGGCATTGAGTCTGACTCAACTTCACACCTTGTAACACAGGCAAGAACCCTTTCTTTGACTGATCCATTTTGAACTTCTTCAAAACTTTATCAAGGTATGTGCTTTGTGAAAGTCCAATTAAGTGTCTTGATCTATCTCTATAGATCTTGATGCCCAATATATAAGCAGCTTCACCGAGGTCTTTCATTGAAAAATTCTTATTCAAGTATCCTTTTATGCTATCTAGAAATTTTGTATTATTTCCAATCAACAATATGTCATCCAAATATAATATTAGAAATGCTACAGAGTTCCCACCCACTTTGTTGTAAATACAGGCTTCTCCAAAAGTCTGTATAAAACCATATGCTTTGATCACACTATCAAAGCGTATATTCCAACTCTGAGATGCTTGCATCAGTCCATAAATGGATCGCTGGAGCTTGCACACTTTGTTAGCACCTTTAGGATCGACAAAACCTTCTGGTTGTATCATATATAACTCTTCTTTAAGACATCCGTTAAGGAATGTCGTTTTGACATCCATTTGCCAAATTTCATAATCATAAAATGCGACAATTTCTAACATGATTCAGACAGACTTAGGCATCGCTACAGGTGAGAAGGTCTCATCGTAGTCAACTCCTTGAACTTGTCAAAAACCTTTCGCAACAAGTCGAGCTTTGTAGACAGTAACATTACCGTCACCGTCAGTCTTCTTCTTGAAGATCCATTTATTCTCTATGGCTTGCCAATCATCGTGCAAGTCAACCAAAGTCCACACTTTGTTCTCATACATGGATCCCATCTCAGATTTCATGGCCTCAAGCCATTTCACGGAATCTGGGCTCATCATCGCTTCCTCATAGTTCATTGGTTTGTCATGGTCTAGTAACATGACTTCCAAAACAAGATTACCATACCACTCTAGTATGGATCGTACTCTGGTTGACCTACGAGGTTCGGTAGTATCTTGATCTGAAGTTTCATGATCATCATCATTAGCTTCCTCACTAATTGGTGTAGGAATCACTGGAACTGGTTTCTGTGATGAACTACTTTCCAATTTCGGAGAAGGTACAGTTACCTCATTAAGTTCTACCTTCCTCCCACTCACTTCTTTCGAGAGAAACTGCTTCGTCTCTAGAAAGGATCCATTCTTAGCAATGAATATCTTGCCTGCGGATCTGTGATAGAAGGTGTACCCAACAGTCTCCTTTGGATATCCTATGAAGACACATTTCTCCGATTTGGGTTCGAGTTTATCAGGTTGAAGCTTTTCACATAAGCATTACAGCCCCAAACTTTAGAAACGACAACTTAGGTTTCTTGCCAAACCATAGTTCATATGGTGTCGTCTCAATGGATTTAGATGGTGCCCTATTTAACGTGAATGCAGCCGTCTCTAAAGCATAACCCCAAAATGATAGTGGTAAATCGGTAAGAGACATCATAGATCGCACCATATCTAATAAAGTACGGTTACGAAGTTCGGACACACCATTACGCTGTGGTGTTCCAGGTGGCGTGAGTTGCGAAACTATTCCACATTGTTTCAAATGAAGACCAAACTCATAACTCAAATATTCACCTCCACGATCAGATCGTAGAAACTTTATTTTCTTGTTACGATGATTTTCCACTTCACTCTGAAATTCTTTGAACTTTTCAAATGTTTCAGACTTATGTTTCATTAAGTAGATATACCCATATCTGCTCAAATCATCTGTGAAGGTTAGAAAATAACGATACCCACCGCGAGCCTCAATACTCATCGGACCGCATACATCAGTATGTATTATTTCCAACAAGTCAGTTGCTCGCTCCATTGTTCCGGAGAACGGAGTCTTAGTCATCTTGCCCATGAGGCATGGTTCACAAGCATCAAGTGATTCCAAAAGCCCATCTGCATGGAGTTTCTTCATGCGCTTTACACCAATATGGCCTAAACGGCAGTGCCACAAATAAGTTGCACTATCATTATTAACTTTGCATCTTTTGGCTTCAATATTATGAACATGTGTATCACTAGTTCACTACAATCGAGATTCGACAAAAATAGACCACTCATCAAGGGCGCATGACCATAAAAGGTATTACTCATATAAATAGAACAACAATTATTCTTTGATTTAAATGAATAACCGTCTCGCATCAAACAAGATCCAGATATAATGTTGATGCTCAACACTGGCACCAAATAACAATTATTTAGGTCTAAAACTAATCCCGACGGTAGATGTAGAGGTAGCATGCCGACGGTGATGACATCGACTTTGGAACCATTTCCCACGCGCATCATCACCTCGTCCTTAGCCAATCTTCGTTTAATCCGTAGCCCCTGTTTCGAGTTGCAAATATGAGCAACATAAGCAATATCAAATACCCAGGCGCTACTACGAGCATTAGTAAGGTACACATCAATAACATGTATATCAAATATACCTTTCACTTTGCCATCCTTCTATCCGCCAAATACTTGGGGCAGTTCCGCTTCCAGTGACCAGTCCCTTTGCAGTAGAAGCACTTAGTTTCAGGCTTAGGTGCAGACTTGGGCTTCTTCCCTTGTGTCGGTGGGAAACGACACCTATGGGGTCACTGGGATCCCTTCTACGGTTGGCGGGCGCGGGGTTGTGCAAAGAGCGGGTTTGGCAGTCAGCACGCAAATCGTTTACCCAAGTTCGGGCCGTGGAGACGCGTAAAACCCTAGTCCTGCTTCGATGTATATCTGAGTGTTCTTGTGTTCTTGAACTAGCTGCGATGTCTCCCTAGTCCAAAAGATCCGAATCCCTCTCCCATACGCCTCGGGCCTCCTTTTATAGACAAAAGGGGTCGCCACAGTGGCACACATGAGGTGGAAAGGTGTAAAGTGGCTGAGTCTATTCTCTGGCATCGTCAGACAAATGCATTATGTTGGGGACGGCAAAGAAGCTCTCCCGACGTGCCCCTCTTGCTTTATTGGGGACGGCAAAGAAGCTCGTCCCAGCTGTCGCCGCCTCGCCTGGCTCCGACGCGCGTCCGAGCTGACGAGGCTGCTGGGCTGGCATGATGGCGGAGCTTTCACGAAGATTTGCATGCCACCACGCAGGTGCTTGCTGAGTCGATGTGGAGGCCGCACGCTGCCACACAGACGCCTGCCCAACTGGTTGAGCTAGCAGCTGCATGGGAGCGGTGATGGAGTCTTGGCAGACGCGGGCTTGGCTGCGGCCCCACAGACGTCCTCGGCAAGGGTCTTGCCGAGGGCCCGACAAGGGTCCCTCTGTGGCACCGTGGTCGTCCCCAGCAAGGATCTTGCCGGGGGTCTCGTGGATTTCCTTGGCAAGGATCTCGCCAAGGATCATCGTCTTCTGGTTCTCATCTGATCTTGTGTATTTGTGATCTCTACAAAGGATCCCCCATTCTCCGATTTCTTCAACGACGTCATGCACACCTATGGATTCCACCTCCTGGATTTCACTCCAAATGCCGTGGCGTGCATGGCCCTTTTTGCCCACCTCTGCGAGGGTTTCGTCGGAGTGCATCCCAACACGGCGCTTGAGGGAGTCTTGGATTAGGGGGTGTCCGGATGGCCGGACTATACCTTCAGCCGGACTCCTGGACTATGAAGATACATGATTGAAGACTTCGTCCCGTCTCCGGAAGGGACTTCCCTTGGCGTGGAAGGCAAGCTTGGCGATACGGATATGCAGATCTCCTACCATTGTAACCGACTTTGTGTAACCCTAACCCTCTCCGGTGTCTATATAAACCGGAGGGTTTTAGTCCGTAGGACAACATACACAACAACAATCATACCATAGGCTAGCTTCTAGGGTTTAGCCTCTCCGATCTCGTGGTAGATCTACTCTTGTACTACCCATATCATCAATATTAATCAAGCAGGACGTAGGGTTTTACCTCCATCGAGAGGGCTCGAACCTAGGTAAAACTTCGTGTCCCTTGCCTCCTTTTACCATCCGGACTAGACGCACAGTTTGGGACCCCCTACCCGAGATCCACCGGTTTTGACACCGACATTGGTGCTTTCATTGAGAGTTCCTCTGTGTCGTCGCCGTCAGGCTTGATGGCTCAATGGCGAGGCAGTCCAGGGTGAGACCTTCCTCCCCGGACATATCTTCGTCTTCGGCGGCTTCGCACTACGGGCCAATTCACTTGGCCATTTGGAGCAGATCGAAAGCTATGCCCCTGGCCGTCAGGTCAGATTTGGAAGTTTAAACTGCACTGCTGACATCCGCGGGGACTTGATCTTCGACGGATTCGAGCCACTGCCGAGCGCGCTGCACTGTCACGACGAGCATGATCTAGCTCTGCCGCCAAACAGTGCCCTGGAGGCCGCACCCGCATCGGCTTCGACCCTTAATTCGGAGCCAACTGCGCCGATCAAGGATGGGTGGTTGGACGCCGCCTCGGGGGCTGCGATCCCAACGGCAATCGAGCCGAACACCAGCCCCGCACTCTGCGAGACTCGTGACTCCAAGGAGCCGGACTCCTCTCCGGACTCCGAACCCTCCGCGCCCCTGCCGATCGAATCCGATTGGGCGCCGATTATGGAGTTCACTGCCTCGGACATCTTTCAGCACTCGCCTTTCGGCGATATTCTGAAGACACTGAAGTCTCTCTCTTTATCAGGAGAGCCCTGGCCGGACTACGGTCAGCAAGGTTGGGATTCGGACGATGAAGAAATTCAAAGCCAGCCCACCACCCACTTTGTAGCCACTGTCGATGACTTAACCGACATGCTCGACTTCGACTCTGAAGACATCGACGGTATGGACACCGATGAAGAACCAGCGCCTATTAGGCCCTGGAAAGCCACCTCGTCATATGACATATACATGGTGGACACCCCAAAAGAAGGAGATGGCGATGGAACAGCGGAGGATGACCCCTCCAAGAAACAGCCTAAGCGCCGGCGTCAGCGGCGCCGCTCAAAATCCCGCCAAAACAAATACGATGATTCCAGCACGGGAGATAATAATACTCCGGAAAGTGCCGAAGAAAACCCCCTCCAGCAAGATTTAGCACAGGAGGATGGAGAAACCAGCCCTCATGAGAGAGCGGCAGACAGAGAGGTTAGGGACGATAATTATATGCCTCCCTCCGAAGACGAGGCAAGCCTCGACGACGACGAATTCGTCGTGCCAGAGGATCCCGTTGAGCAAGAGCGTTTTCAACGCAGGCTTATGGCCACGGCAAGAAGCCTCAAGAAAAAACAGCAACAACTTAGAGCTGATCAAGATTTGCTAGTCGACAGATGGGCTGAAGTCCTTGCGGCCGAAGAGCATTAACTCGAACGCCCCTCCAAGAGCTACCCAAAGCGCAGGTTGCTACCCCGATTAGAGGAGGAAGCACTTGATGCGGCCGACCGGCCACCTCGTGGCCGTGACAAAGAGGCCTCTCGGCCCTCCACTCAAGCCGCACCCCGTACCAAGGCACGGGAATATGCGCCGGACTTACGAGATATGTTGGAGGACAAGGCAAGGCAAACAAGATCGATCTACGGATCACGTGGGCGCCCCACGGCTCGAGACGGTAACCGCCACACCGGCCACAAATTCGGCAGGGCCGAACACAGTAGACAAAGCTCATTGGAGCTACGTTGTGATATAGCCCCGTACAGAGGCGCGGCACACCCACTATGCTTCACAGACGAAATAATGGATCATCAAATCCCCGAGGGTTTCAAACCCGTAAATATCGAATCATATGATGGCACAGTAGATCCTGCAGTATGGATCGAGGATTATCTCCTTCATATCCACATGGCCCACGACGACGATTTCCACGCCATCAAATACCTCCCACTCAAGCTTAAAGGACCAGCTTGGCATTGGCTTAACAGCTTGCCAACAGGTTCAATCAGTTGTTGGGAGGACCTGGAAGCCGCATTCCTCGACAATTTCCAGGGCACTTATGTGTGACCCCTAGACGCCGATGACCTAAGTCACGTAATTCAGCAGCCAGAGGAATCGGCCAGGCAATTCTGGACACGGTTCCTAACAAAGAAAACTCAAATAGTCGACTATCCGGATGCTGAGGCCCTAGCAGCCTTCAAGCACAATATCCGTGACGAGTGGCTTGCCCGGCACCTTGGATAGGAAAAGCCGAAGTCTATGGCAGCACTCACGACACTCATGACCCGCTTTTGCGCGGGAGAAGACAGCTGGCTTGCTCGTAGCAACAATATGACCAAGAACCCTGGTAATTCGGATACCAGGGACAGTAGTGGCAGGTCGCGTCGCAATAAGCAGAAGCGCCGCATTAACAGTGACAATGCTGAGGATACGGCAGTTAATGCCGGATTCAGAGGCTCTAAATCCGGTCAGCGGAAAAAGCCATTCAAAAGGAATCCTAGGGGCCCGTCCAGTTTGGACCGAATACTCGACCGCTTGTGCCAGATACATGGCACCCTCGAAAAGCCGGCCAATCACACCAACATGGATTGTTGGGTGTTCAAGCAGGCAGGCAAGTTAAACGCTGAAAATGAAGACAAGGGGCTGCATAGCGATGACGACGAGGAGCCCCGGTCGCCGAACAACACTGGACAGAAGGGTTTTCCCCCACAAGTGCGGACAGTGAACATGATATACACAACCCACATCCCCAAAAGGGAGCGGAAGCGCGCGTTAAGGGATGTACACGCGGTAGAGCCAGTCGCCCCAAAGTTCAACCCATGGTCCTCCTGCCCGATCACCTTTGATCGAAGGGACCATCCCACTAGCATCCGTCATGGCGGATTCGCCGCATTGGTTCTAGACCCAATAATTGACGGATTTCACCTCACTAGAGTCCTTATGGACGGCGGCAGTAGCTTGAACCTGCTTTACCAGGATACAGTGCGGAAAATGGGCATAGATCCCTCGAGGATTAAGCCCACCAAAACAACCTTTAAAGGCGTAATACCAAGTGTAGAGGCCAACTATACAGGCTCAGTCACACTTGAAGTGGTCTTCGGATCTTTGGATAATTTCTGAAGCGAGGAGTTAATCTTCGACATAGTCCCATTCCGCAGTGGCTATCACGCACTGCTTGGACGAACCGCATTCGGCAAGTTCAATGCGGTACCGCACTATGCATACCTTAAGCTCAAGATGCCAGGCCCTCGAGGAGTAATTACGGTCAACGGAAACACTGAATGCTCCCTCCGAACGGAGGAGCACACGGCGGCCCTTGCAGCGGAAGTACAAAGCAACCTCTCTAGGCAGTTCTCCAGTCCGACCATTAAACGACCGGACACCGTCAAGCGCACCCGGAGTAACCTACAACAAGACCACCTGGCACGATCCGAGCAGGCGTAGCAATGCGGGCCCAACCCCAGCCCTCACAAAAATGCGACACCAGTACTTCGCGTACATAACTACGCTCTAGAAATACCATAGGTACAGGGGAAGGGGCACCATCACGGCACACCCGAAACACGGCTTAAACCGCACCAGGGGCTGCCGATTTTTTAATTTTCTCTTACTTTCAGGACTCCACACTTCGGAAGGCCTGTTCGATAGTTCAATTGCCGCACAAACGATGCAAGAACCAGGGAAGCAGACAAGCCATGCCGCATTACGGAACTCCCAGGTGGTCTCTATCACGAGCAGTATACCTGTTTCGCATACTATTCCACAGCTTGCCCCTGGAACGGACATGTTACATAGTCCAACCTTTTGCTTATCGCATTATTTGTATCGTTCTGCTTTGATCGCAGCCCTCTTTAATAAACATTGCATAGCTTTTGTCTATTTTTGCATTACTCTTATATATATATGTGTGTTCCTTAACGACATATTGCACCCGTACACTTTGGTACGGCCTAAATACGCCAGGGGATTTAGTACCCCTCAATATGGTGTGAGAAGTCCGAACACTTTAACAAGTGCAGCACCCCGAACTTATAGCATTATATGCATCGGCTCTGAATCATGTCTTGGGTCAATAGTTGGGTTTGCCCGGCTCCTATGTTTTGGTGCCTTATGTTTTGCTATATCGGCTAAGGTAGCACTAGGAGAACCACTGCGATTGTGCCCCAATTGAGCTGGGTCGAGCACCTCAGTGGAGAAAGCTAAAACTGACTGTCATGATGAAGCGAGAGCTGGTCGCTGTTCGAGAGGTTTTTCGAGTCCCTAATGACTTATGCCGCTTAGAGCGAGGAGCCGGCTCTGTCCGGCCAAGGCGTGGATAGCGCCCCGAACTTGGTCTTCCGAATACCAGGGGCTTCGCCGAAATTTAAAATTATAGAATTCTATGGCTAAGTGAGAGTGTTCATGCATTATAGTCCGATTGCCTTGTTCGTTGGGCTGAGCACCTCCCTCGAAGGACCCAAACATGGGAAAAAGAGCGCTCAGGTTTATCCCCGAACACCCCAGCACTAGCGGCACGGGGGCAGAAGCCGACGACTTGCCATCTCTCATAATTGATAAACAGCCGCACGAAAGGTAATATTTTAAATTCCAAACAGCATTGCTTAGCGCATATGAACAAGTTTTCAGCGCACAGGACAAAACGAGCAAGTTTCACTCAAAAATTACATCCCTAGAACATTCATCCACCACAAGGCAGGCACCCTTCAGAACATCCTTATAATAATTCTCAGGCTTGCGATGCTCTTTCCCCGACGGTGGCCCATCCTTCACAAGCTTCTCAACATCCAGCTTGCCCCAGTGCACCTTAGCACGGGCAAGGGCCCTACGGGCACCTTCAATGCAGACGGAGCGCTTGATGACTTCGAGCCTTGGACATGCCTCCACCAGCCACCGCACCAGCCCGAAATAGCTCCCAGGCAGAGCCCCTCCAGGCCACAGCCGAACTATGAGGCCCTTCATAGCCTGTTCGGCCACCTTGTGGAGCTCGACCAGTTGCGTCAGCTGGTCGCTCAGGGGCACGGGGTGTCCGGCCTCAGCATACTGAGACCAGAACACCTTCTTTGTCGAGCTGCCCTCCTCGGCTCGATAGAATGCGGCGGCATCGGACACACTCCGGGGAAGATCTGCGAACGCTCCTGGAGGGCTCCGGATTCGGGTAAGTAATAAGTAACTCATGTTTATGTGTTTGCTTTGCATAAAGAATGCCTTACCCGCCACTATCTTCTTCACCTCATCCAACTCCTGGAGGGTCTTCTGGGATTCGGCCTTGGCAGACTTGGCATTTTCAATAGCCATCGCGAGCTCGGACGCTCGCGTCTTTGAGTCAAGCTCCAAACTCTCATGTTTTTCCATGAGAGCCTGGAGCTCTTGCCGTACCTTGCCAACCTCGGCCTCATACTTCTCCCGCTCGGTGCGCTCCATGGCCGCCTTCTTCTCGGCCTCGACCAACGCTTGCTTAAGGGTCGCCACCTCAGACGTGGCCCCTACAATAGCCATGATAATCCTGTCATTTTTTGCAATTGCATATTTTTATATATATTTAAACAAGTTATTTCTTACCTTCATTGTCCTCGAGCTGCTTCTTGGCACGTCCGAGCTCTTGCTCGGACCGCTCGAGGCTCTGCTTTAGCGTGTCCACTTCCGCAGTCAGTGCGGCGGACGCAAGCAGAGAAGCCTGCATACGCATATTGACTCCTTTTTGTTAGACTCCTGCGAATTTTATTTGATCCTCTATTCGGCTTTTCTTCCCGAATGCCAAACAGAGCATCATGGGCTACTGTCTATGCGGTAATATTATTTACACATTCTTTACTTACCTCAAAGCCTGTTAAAAGGCTAGTACAAGCTTCAGTCAGTCCGCTCTTGGCGGACTAAACCTTCTGGACCACCGCACTCATAATGGTGCGGTGCTCCTCGTCGATGGAGGCGCCTTGGAGCGCCTCCAACAGGTTGTCCGGCGCCTCCGGTTGGACGGGGGTCACTGGCACGGTGGCTTGCTCCTCTTAGAAGGAGGTCCCCCGCCGGACTCTGGAACCTTTGAAGGTTCCGGAGTGGTGTCCGGCCTAGAGCCGGACTTGGAGCCCTGGGGGGTTTCATCCCCTTTACTCCTGGAGTCCGGGAGGCCGCCTTGCGGCGCCTCTAGGATCACCTCCTCCCGGCTTGGAACCTGTTGGGACAACACTTCGGTGTCGTCCATAGGGCGGGGGGAGGAAGCCGTCGGAAGCGAGTTCACATCCGACGAGTCCAGTAAGCCGCTCGACGACGCGTCGAGCCGGTCTTTGGGTGGGCTGCATAAACATATTCGACATAAGGGAAAGTTGTGCAATAAATGAATACTATGAATTACTCTGGTATTCGGATACTTATGATTTTGCCAGGGGCTTGGCCCTGGGCAGCCACTCCTCTCCGCCGTTGTCGGCGTCGGTGGAGTAGTCCGGAGGAAGGGTTTTCCCCTTCTTGGACCCTCCGGCCTCCCCAGAGAGGTTGGCCTTCCTTTTCTTCTCTCCTCCCGCTGGAGGGGGTGAGGCCTCTTCTTCTTCCTCCTCGTCTTCACGGGAGGAATGCGCCTCAGAACCGTCAGATGATGGATCTGACACCTCCTGGAGCCGGGCACTCTTTCGAGTCCCCGTGGCCTTTTTCGCGGCCTTCTTCTCCGGCACCACATAGGGTGCCGGAACCAGCAGCTTCGCCAAGCGAGCGTCCGCTGGGCCTTCGGGCAAAGGAGCCGGACAGTTGATCTGTCCGGACGTCACCTGCCAATCCTGTCAAAGGTAAGGGAGCTTAGATCCCGCATGGAGTCAAACTATGAAAAACTGATACCCTATAAAAGGAAAAAAACAGCTTACCGCATGAGCATGACGCTGCATACTGAATCCGCGATCCTCAGTAGCGGATGCGGGGGCCTCGGCGCCCTTGAAAAGCACCTTCCAGGCATCTTCGTACGTCGTGTCGAAGAGCCTGCTCAGAGTTTGGTGCCGCGCCGGGTCGATCTCCCACATGTTGAAAGCCCGTTGTTGACACGGGAAGATCAGGCGGATGAGCATAACCTGGACAACGTTGACAAGTTTGAGCTTCTTGTCCACCAGGGTTTGGATGCATGTTTGGAGTCCGGTCAGCTCTCCTTTTTTACCCCACGACAGGCCCATCTCCTTCCAGGAGGTGAGTCGTGTAGGGGGTCCGGATCGAAACACGGGGGCTGCGACACATTCGGGGTTGCGCGGCTCGGTGGTGTAAAACCACCCCGATTGCCACCCCTTCAGGGTCTCCACAAAGGAGCCCTCAAGCCATAAGACGTTGGCCATCTTGCCCACCATGGCGCCTTCTCACTCCGCCTGGTTGCCGCGCACCACCTTCGGCTTGACATTGAAAGTCTTGAGCCATAGGCCGAAATGGGGGCGAATGCGGAGGAAAGCCTCGCACACAACGATAAACGCCGAGATGTTGAGGACGAAGTTCGGGGCCAGATCGTGGAAATCCAGGCCATAGTAGAACATGAGCCCCCAGACAAATGGGTGAAGTGGGAAGCCCAGTCCGCGGAGGAAATGGGGGAGGAACACCACCCTCTCATGGGGCCTAGGGGTGGGGATGAGCTGCCCCTTTTTGGGAAGCCGGTACACAATGTCGGTAGACAAGTATCCGGCCTTCCTTAGTTTTTTGATGTGTCCCTACGTGACGGAGGAGACCATCCACTTGCCTCCCGCTCCGGATATGGCTGGAGAAGGTTGAGGTGGGGAGTGCGGACTTGGGCGCTGGAGCTCGAGTGCGCGAAAATGGATAAGCAAGGGAGGAAGAAGGCGTAGGTGAAAAGGTGGATCCTTATCCCCTTATATGGGTGGACGCAACTACGTGTCCCCACCAGCCTGGTAAAACTCACTTATCTCCAAGCGCTGTAATCAATGTCGCAGTTGGGTTACCCATGCCCGTATTGATGAGAATCCCGGAATAAGGGGACACGATCTCTTCTTTAACAAGACGTGCCAAGGAAACCGCCTCGCATGACGCGCTGAGGTGGGATAATGAAACGACTTGGATAAAAGCTTGGCCGTGGTGTGTCACACTACGGAATACGTCAGCAGATTAGATTTGCGTAAATGTTATTCTCTCTATGGAAATATGTGGAAGCTTATTTTGCAGAGCTGGACACTATCTTTGTGTTAAAAATCTTCTATGAAGTACTTGGAGGAGGAACCTGCCTTGCAATGCCGAAGACAATCTGTGCGCCGGACTCGTCGTCATTGAAGCCTGGTTCAGGGGCTACTGAGGGAGTCCTGGATTAGGGGGTGTCCGGATGGCTGGACTATACCTTCAGCCGGACTCCTGGACTATGAAGATACAAGATTGAAGATTTCGTCCTGTGTCCGGAAGGGACTTTCCTTGGCGTGGAAGGCAAGCTTGTTGATACGGATATGCAGATCTCCTACCATTGTAACTGACTTTGTGTAACCCTAACCCTCTCCGGTGTCTATATAAACCGGAGGGTTTTAGTCCGTAGGACAACATACACAACAACAATCATACCATAGGCTAGCTTCTAGGGTTTAGCCTCTCCGATCTCGTGGTAGATCTACTCTTGTACTACCCATATCATCAATATTAATCAAGCAGGACGTAGGGTTTTACCTCCATTGAGAGGGCCCGAACCTGGGTAAAACTTCGTGTCCCTTGCCTCCTGTTACCATCCGGCCTAGACGCACAGTTCGGGACCCCCTACCCGAGATCCGCCGGTTTTGACACTGACAGCGCTTTTCCGCCACTACTTCTATCCTCGGATCCAGAGGGGAGGCGCCATTTCCGGTTGTGTCGCCTGGATCCCAAGGACCCTGGAGAAGGGGACATATCTAGAGGGCGCCCAGAAGGAGAGGTGGGAGGAGTGGTGGAGCCGGTGGTGCTGGATTGAGGAGGAGGACCCACAGGAGTTTTGCCAGGTTTGCCAGGTGCCGCTGGTTCGTAGAGACGACTAGGGTGATGTCGACACCCATGATGGGAAGCTCACGGTCGCCATCACCAGAATCCACTGCCTCTCCGTTGCCGGGCTCACACTGGAGATGATCGGGGCAGATTTCATCCGCCGCCACATCGCTCCTCTGCACAACAAGGGGAGGCCGGCCTGGCTCTTCAGGAATGCGGCTGACATCATGCGGCTCCGCCCCAGCCTGAACCACAACTTCACGGTGATGGGGCACGCCCACTTCTGCCAGCAGCTCTTCCGTGAACCGTGACGGCAGGGCCGAGAGGACCGGCAAGTTCGTGAAGGTCGCCAAGGTCGCCAAGGGGCCCCTGTTCGGCTTGCCGGCAGGGATGGCCCCACTGAGCAACAACTCCCGCCAGACCGACATCATCGCCATGATGCCGGACTGTAATGCGCATGGCCTTGACCCGAATTGGGTCGAGCCGGAGGTGGATCGGGTGCAGGAGTTCTTCAATGCCCTGTTAGAGAAGTACGCCCGCGAAGAGCCGCTGCTCATCCAGGACACCACCCAAGCGGAGCTGGACTATATCACCGTCAGAGCGGCGGAGGCGGCGCTCGCCAAGGAGGCCGACAGCGCTGGCAGCGTAGAGGACGAGGCCATAGCGGCCGCAGAGGAGAAGGAGCTCGCCCAGTGGGCGGAATCCGCTGGGGAGGCCAGCAGCGCCGGCACCGGGGCCCCTCTCATTGAAGATGAGGCCGATGAGTCGTCCAGGGAGGAGGTCGAGGCTGTCGACCCCCCAACCACAGGGAGAGGGCGTGTTCTGCGGCGGGCCATCTCTGGTGAGCCAGTCCGGCCCTACAGGGCTGCACAGCCGCAACAACCTCAGGAGGCGTCCATGCATCAGACAAGGGCCGCGGTGGCGGGGAAAGCGGTGAAGGCTGCGGTGGCGAAGAAGAAAGCGACTGCCCCTTCTCCGTCCAAGAGTCCTCAGACTCCACCCGCTTCCCCTCCTCCCGCAGATGACGACACGGAGGTCTTCTTCGACCTCGGGTCTCTTAGCCCGAGGAGGAAGAGGAAGGCAACGGAAGAAGAGGCGGAGGATGAGTACGTATCTCATCTTTTGTCATCTCCGTCCCCTTGGACCGTGCCGCTTTTCTTGACTTGTCTTCATCTTCGCAGGGATAGGGAGACGCTGTCCTAGAGGGTGGCGAATAGGGCCAGGGCCTCGACGGGCGGCCAGCCCCCGACGGGCACCTCTAGTATGCCACTGGTGGTGGTGTAGAGCAGCCCAGAGAGCAGCCCCCGGCGTGCGTTCATCACTCGCTCCCCATCGACCTGTGCTGGGACACAATTTCTTGGTGCTGACCTTGTCATGGTTGCAGGAGGAGGACGGCAGCAGGAGGAGCCACTGAGGGCCACCCCCAATACATTGCCCCCATCAACCACGCCGCCCCGAGGGGTGTCCCCGGCAAGGGCGCCAAGCATCGAGCCCATGCGCACGGAGGAGGAGGAGGCAAACCCGGGCGCCGGCAGCTCTATCCCGGCACCGAATGTTGGTGGGGAGGGGGCCACTTCGTCCCAGCCCGACATGGGTGAGTTGTTTGCTTCCTGTCCCCGCTCACTTTTCTTCTTTCGAATTTTTGATCTTGACTTCGCCTCATTCCCCTTCTCGGTATCCAGATCCTTGTGGGTTTATGATAAATATTATCAATGAACAATATTTGATTTTTCTCTGAATTCTTTTATGCATGATTTAATATCTTTGCAGGTCTCTTCAAATTATCAGTTTGGTTTGGCCTACTAGATTGATCTTTCTTGCAATGGGAGAAGTGTTTAGCTTTGGGTTCAATCTTGCGGTGTCCTTTCTCAGTGACATCAGGGGCAGCAAGGCACGTATTGTATTGTTGCCATCGAGGATAAAAAGATGGGGTTTATATCATATTTCTTGAGTTTATCCCTCTACATCATGTCATCTTACCTAATGCGTTACCCTGTTCTTATGAACTTAATACTCTAGATGCATGCTGGATAGCGGTCGATGTGTGGAGTAATAGTAGTAGATGCAGGCAGGAGTCGGTCTACTTGTCGCGGACGTGATGACTATATACACGATCATGCCTAGATATTCTCATAATTATTCGCTTTTCTATCAATTGCTCGACAGTAATTTGTTCACCCTTCGTAATACTTATGCTATCTTGAGGGAAGCCACTAGTGAAACCTATGCCCCCTGGGTCTATTTTCCATCATATAAGTTTCCAATCTATTTTATTTTGCAATCTTTACTTTCAATCTATATCATAAAAATACCAAAAATATTTACCTTATCATTATTATCTCTATCAGATCTCACTCTCGTAAGTGACCGTGAAGGGCTTGACAACCCCTTTATCGCGTTGGTTGCGAGGTTCTTATTTGTTTGTGTAGGTACGACAGACTTGCGTGTGGCCTCGTACTGGATTGATACCTTGGTTCTTAAAAACTGAGGGAAATACTTACGCTACTTTGCTGCATCACCCTTTCCTTTTCAAGGGAAAACCAACGCAGTGCTCAAGAGGTAGCAAGAAGGATTTCTGGTGCCGTTGCCGGGGATTCTACGCAGAAGTCAAGACATACTAAGTACCCATCACAAACTCTTATCCCTCGCATTACATTATTTGCCATTTGCCTCTCGTTTTCCTCTCCCCCACTTCACCCTTGCTGATTTATTCGCCCTCCTTTTCCGTTCCTCTTCTCTTTTCTAGTTCGTCTCTTTTTGCTTGTTTCTTGTTTGGTCGTGTGTTGGATTGCTTGTCCATCACGATGGCTCAAGATAATACTAAATTGTGTGACTTTTCCAATACCAACAATAATGATTTTATTAGGACTCCGATTGCTCCTCTTACCGATGTTGAATCTTGTGAAATTAATGCTGCCTTGCTGAATCTTGTCATGAAAGATTCGTTTTCCGACCTTCCTAGTGAAGATGCCGCTACCCATCTAAACAACTTTGTTGACTTTTGTGATATGCAAAAGAAGAAAGATGTGGATAATGATATTGTTAAACTGAAGCTATTCCCATTTTCTCTTAGAGATCTTGCTAAAACTTGGTTTTCATCTTTGCCTAAAAATAGCATCGATTCATGGAATAAGTGCAAAGATGCTTTTATCTCTAAGTATTTTTCTCCTGCTAAGATCGTCACTCTTAGAAACGATATTATGAATTTTAAGCAACTTGATCATGAACATGTTGCACAAGCTCGGGAGAGAATGAAATTAATGATACGTAATTGCCCTACACATGGTTTGAATCTTTGGATGATTATACAAATTTTTTATGCCGGATTGAACTTTGCTTCTAGAAATCTTTTAGATTCAGCCGTGGGAGGCACTTTTATGGAAATCACTTTAGTATAAGCTACTAAACTCCTAGGTAATATTATGGTTAATTATTCTCAATGGCATGCTGAAAGATCTACTAATAGAAAGGTGCATGCTATACAAGAAATCAATGTTTTGAGTGGAAAGATGGATGAACTTATGAAATTGTTTGCTAATAAAAGTGTTTCTTCTGATCCTAATGATATGACTTTGTCTACTTTGATTGAGAATAATAATGAATCTATGGATGTGAATTTTGTTGGTAGGAACAATTTTGGTAATAACGCGTATAGAGGTAATTTTAATCCTAGGCCGTTTTCTAGTAATTCCTCTAATAATTATGGTAGTTCCTACAACAATTATTATGGAAATTATAATAAGATACCCTCTGATTTTGAATCTAATATTAAACAATTTATTAGTTCGCAAAAGAGTTTCAATGCTTTGATTGAATAAAAATTGTCTAAGATTGACGAGTTGGCTAGGAACGTGGATAGAATTTCTCTTGATGTTGATTCTTTGAAACTTAGATCTATTCCATCTAAGCATGATATTAATGAGTCTCTCAAAGCTATAAGAATTTCCATTGATGAGTGCAAAGAAAGAACTGCTAGGATGTGTGCTAAAAAGATTGCTTTGTGAAAGCGTGTTCTTCTAGTTTCCATGATAATAAAGACGAAGATCTAAAAGTTATTGATGTGTCCCCTATTAAATCTTTGTTTTGCAATATGAATCTTGATTATGAAGGGACTGGAGATGAGTCAACTTTAGTTAGAAGGCGTCCCAATGATTCAGAGTTTTTAGATCTTGATGCAAACATTGATAAAAGTGGGATGGAAGAGGTCAAAACTTTAAATAGCAATGAACCCACTATCTTGGATTTCAAATAATTTAATTATAATAATTGCTCTTTGATAGATTGTATTTCCTTGTTGCAATCCATGCTAAATTCTCCGCATGCTTATAATCAAAATAAAGCTTTTACTAAACATATCATTGTTGCTTTAATGCAATCTTATGAAGAAAAGCTTGAATTGGAAGTTTCTATCCCTAGAAAACTTCATGATGAGTGGGAGCCTACTATTAAAATTAAGATTAAAGATCATGAATGCTTTGCTTTATGTGATTTGGGTGCTAGTGTTTCCACGATTCCTAAAACTTTGTGTGATTTGCTAGGTTTCCGTGAATTTGATGATTGTTCTTTAAACTTGCATCTTGCGGATTCCACCATTAAGAAACCTATGGGAAGAATTAATGATGTTCTTATTGTTGCAAATAGGAATTATGTGCCCGTAGATTTCATTGTCCTTGATATAGATTGCAATCCTACATGTCCTATTATTCTTGGTAGACCTTTCCTTAGAACGATTGGTGCAATTATTGATATGAAGGAAGGGAATATTAGATTCCAATTTCCGTTAAGGAAGGGCATGGAACACTTTACTAGAAAGAAAATTAAATTACCTTATGAATCTATTATGAGAGCCACTTATGGATTGCATACCAAAGATGATAATACCCAGATCTATCCTTGCTTTTATGCCTAGCTAGGGGCGTTAAACAATAGAGCTTGTTGGGAGGCAACCCAATTTTATTTTTGTTTCTTCCTTTTTGATACTGTTTAGTAATAAATAATTTATTTAGCCTCTGCTTAGATGTGGTTTGATGCTTTTAATTAGTGTTTGTGCCAAGTAGAACCTTTGTAACATCCCAAATTTTCAATTAGGAATGTTATACATAGGTCATTCATGCATATCATATTTTGTTGCATTTTGTCTCGCGATCCTCGAAATTCTAAGCAACTCATGGACCCTCGGAGAGAGTTGGGGATTTCACCGTTTTCATATTTGAATTTTATCAAATACCGAAAACGAGGATCATTGGTTTTATTATTTTTCTCTCCCAAAATATTTTCATACTAAAATATATGAGAGGAGATAATATGACTTCTGCAAAATAAATGAAATATTGGAGGAAAATATTAAAATCATTTTTTGATTTTTTTTATTTCGGTTTTATTGCTATTTTATTTGCATAGGAAAAATACGTGTTTTTCAACATTCCATTTTAGGCCCAAATAAATGTTCACCTTGTCCGGCATATTTTTAGAGGACGGAGACAATTTATTTCAGGATTTTTGGAGTCTGTTTAGTATTTATTTTCTTTTTTTTACTATGGCGGAATTATTTTTTTAAAAAAATAACAACAGCGCACCGACCTAACCGGGCCGTATCCGGCTAGGACACCGCCCGGCTGGCCCCTTTAAGAGGCGAGGCCGAGGCCCGAGCCAGCCTCAGCCCAAGCCGCAGCCTCGTCAGCCCTAGCCGCTGCCACACCTCGATCCGCCCGCGCCGCCGAGTCCCGCCGCCGCCGTGCCGCTGCCGCTGCCCGCCGACTCGCCACCGCCCGTCGCCGCCACCGACCCGTTCCACAAGGTAGCCGCCATTTTTTTAAACCGATCGGTTTTATTTTGAAAACCCTAGTTTCAGTTTTTTTATTTTTAGATCGGTTTTTTTGGTTTGGTTAAATAGCATACCTTCGTCCGTACGTTCGTTTTAATGAATGGTTTTCGCCCGTTAGTCACAGACAACGAACGTTCGTTCGTTAGCCTATTCTTCAGTTTTTCTTTTTCTCGGATTTTTCGCGATTATTTTCGATCATGATTTCTGATCCGATTTTCGTTTAGTTTATCTTTTCGCTCATTTATCGGAATCAGGTGATTTAAGCACCTAGATCTTCATCTCGAAGCCCTTTTTGCGTTTAACCAACTTGAACAAGATTTTGGTACTGTAAAATTTGACTTTAGTACAGATTAGTAATCAGATCTTGTTTCTTTCGCAGTTTGAGTTTCGTTGCTCCGTTCGATTTGATTCTTTTTGCAAACCGGAGTTCTTAAGTTGAACTTTCTGGTTAGTTCTTCTTATTCGAGTTTTACCCGTGCATATTGTCTTGATTGCTTATGTATGCTATTGTTTGTTTGTGATAGAACACCCGGAGTGCGAAGCGTGCTACTACGAGTCTCTAGGTTTCACAGATCGTCAGCATGGCAAGTAACACTTTGATCATACCCCTTTATCACCCAGTTTTTATGCATTAGTTCGACTTCACACATTGCATGAGTAGGATCTCTTAACATGTGGGTCTGGGAAGTAGATAATGAGGTAGAACCTATTACCTGTTTTATTATTAAACCCTTGGGAGTTACTTCTACATTATGTTTATATTGCTATGCTAAGCTCGTAGACGTGGATTGGGTTCGAGTGTATCCATGACAGATGTGAGATTGCTAATTAATGGTTCAACTTAAGGTGGCAACTTTAACACACATCTGGGTGGATTGCTTGTTTGGGCACCTGGAGAATCCAGTGTTGTCCTAGGATATCCCGGATTACCCGTGTGATTATCCTACGGTCCGCCACCCAGGCTCAAAGGGATCTTATGATTATTCATGCTAGAAACTTCCGTGTGCAGCTACAAGCCATTATGGGCTCTGGCATAGTATGAGTAAGTTGTGTGACCTCTTTTAGTGGTGGGCTAGCAGATGTAGAGGGAAGTAGGTGTAACTGTCCACCCAGAGTAAAGAGTTAATGCTTCCGAAAGACTGTGTCTCGGTCATCCGTTTCTCAAATATCATGTAGTGCGAGAAATCCAACGGTGGAGATCGAGTCTTGTGGGCAAAAGTGCGCAAACCTCTGCAGAGTGTAAAATCTAATCATGGTTAGCCTTGTCCCCAGTTATGGACATCTTGAGTATCTAGTATTTGGATTATCCTATGGTATCTCATCACTCTAAATTAATTTTTTGGGTTAATGAATTACCTTAATTGGGTTTGAGTTGGAGGAACCTTCTCAATGATGTTTCAACTACCATGATAGTTAAAATAAAAATTTATTCCTTTGTTGTAGGAAAAAATTGGCTTTTCGCAAAAACAATGTAACCATAGAGCCTCCACCAGCCAAATATTGCATATAGTGTTAGCATTATTCTGTTCATTTCTCTACTGTGTTACATTGCCAGCATATTCCATGTGCTGACCCGTTTTCGGGCTGCAACGTATCATGTTGCAAACTTTTCAGACGAGGAGTAAGGTTCGCTAGGTCGTTGCCATGCAGCTCAGCTATGCCGTTGGAGTTGATGGACTCACTTTATCTTCCAAGCCTTCCGCTGTTATCGTATTAGATGGCCTTAAGCCATATTATCGTAATAAGTTCTCTTTTAGAGACATTCGATGTAATAAGTGTGTGATTTCTACTCTGTTATAAATCCTTTGAGTACTATGTGTGTCAGGATTACCGATCCAGGAATGACACTGAAGCACAGAGACTTGACCGTTTGAGGTCGGTCGCTCCAACCTTTGGGAAGACTTGGGGAAAATCTTTGCGATCTTGCTGTAAAAAACAGAAACTTTAGCGCTCACGAGATTTGCTGCCATTTTTTTATTGGAGAGTTCTATTTAGTTAATTATTTTTGCAGATGATTAATAGATAAATTCCTCATGTACAGAAATTTATTTTAGAATTTTTGGGGTCCTAGAAGTAGTCTAAACCTACAGATTACTTCAGACTGTTCTGTTTTTGACAGATTCTGTTTTTCGCGTGTTGTTTGCTTATTTTGATGAATCTATGAGTAGTATCGGAGGGTATGAACCATATATAAGTTGGAATACAGTAGGTTTAACACCAATATAAATAAAGAATGAGTTAATTACAGTACCTTGAAGTGGTGTTTTCTTTTCTTTCACTAACGGAGCTCACGAGATTTTCTGTTTAAGTTTTGTGTTGTGAAGTTTTCAAGTTTTGGGTAAAGATTTGATGGGTTATGGAACAAGGAGTGGCAAGAGCCTAAGATTGGGGATGCCCAAGGCACCCCAAGGTAAAATCCAAGGACAACCAAAAGCCTAAGCTTGGGGATGCCCCGGAAGGCATCCCCTCTTTCGTCTTCGTCCATCGGTAACTTTAGTTCGAGCTATATTTTTATTTGCCACATGATATGTGTTTTGCTTGGAGCGTCTTGTATGATTTGAGTCTTTGATTTTTAGTTTACCACAATCATCCTTGCTGTGTACACCTTTTGGGAGAGACACACATGAATTGGAATTTACTAGAATACTCTATGTTCTTCACTTATATCTTTTGAGTTGGATAATTTTTGCTCTAGTGCTTCGCTTATATCTTTTAGAGCACCGCAGTGGTTCTATTTTATAGAAATAATTGATCTCCCATGCTTCACTTATATCATTTTGAGAGTCTTTTAGAAGAGCATGGTAATTTACTTTGGTTATAAATTTTAAATGCTAAGAGAAGTTGGATGCTTGATAGTTGTTTTGGGATACAAAGGTGGTAATATTAGAGGTGTGCTAGTTGAGTAATTGTGAAATTGATGAATCCTTGTGTTGAAGTTGGCAAGTCCCGTAGCATGCACATATGGTAAACGTTGTGTGACAAATTTGAAGCATGGGGTGTTCTTTGATTGCTTTCCTTATGAGTGGCGGTCGGGGACGAGCGATGGTCTTTTCCTACCAATCTATCCCCCTTGGAGCATGCGCGTAGTGCTTGGTTTTGATGACTTGTAGATTTTTGCAATAAGTATGCGAGTTCTTTATGACTAATGTTGAGTCCATGGATTATACACACTCTCACCCTTCCATCATTGCTAGCCTCTTCGGTACCGTGCATTGCCCTTTCTCACCTTGAGAGTTGGTGCAAACTTCGCCGGTGCATCCAAACCCCGTGATATGATACACTCTATCACACATAAGCCTCCTTATATCTTCCTCAAAACAGCCACCATACCTACCTATTATGGCATTTCGATAGCCATTCCGAGATATATTACCATGCAACTTTCCACCGTTCCATTTATTATGACACACATCATCATTGTCATATTGCTTTGCATGATCATGTAGTTGACATCGTATTTGTGGCAAAGCCATCATGCTTAATATTTCATACATGTCACTCTTGATTCATCAATCCCGGTATACCGCCGGAGGCATTCACATAAAGTCATATTTTGTTCTAAGTATTGAGTTGTAATTCTTGAGTTGTAAGTAAATAAAAGTGTGATGATCATCATTAGATCATTGTCCCATGTGAGGAAAGGATGATGGAGACTATGATTCCCCCACAAGTCGGGATGAGACCCCTTACGAACAATAAAAAAAATAAAAAAAGAGGCCAAAAGAAAGAAAGAAAAGAAGGCCCAAACAAAAAAAAGAGAGAAAAAGATAGAAGGGACAATGTTACTATCCTTTTTCCACACTTGTGCTTCAAAGTAGCACCATGATCTTCATGATAGAGAGTCTCTTATTTTGTCACTTCCATATACTAGTGGGAATTTTTCATTATAGAACTTGGCTTGTATATTCCAATGATGGGATTCCTCAAATGCCCTAGGTCTTCGTGAGAAAGCAAGTTGGATGCACACCCACTTAGTTTCTTTGATGAGCTTTCATATATTTATAGCTCTAGTGCACCCGTTGCATAGCAATCCCTACTCCTTGCATTGACATCAATCGGTCGGCATCTCCATAGCCCATTGATTAGCCGCATCAATGTGAGACTTTCTCCCTTTTTGTCTTCTCACACAACCTCAATCATCATATTCTATTCCACCCATAGTTCTATGTCCATGGCTCGCGCTCATATATTGCGTAAAAGTGAAAGAGTTTGAAAAGGCTAAGTATGAAACAATTGCTTGGCTTGTCACCGGGGTTGTGCATGATGAGAGCATTTTGTGTGACAAAAATGAAGCATGGCCAAACTATATGATTTTGTAGGGATAAGTTTTCTTTGGCTATGTTATTTTGATAAGACATAATTGTTTGATTAGCATACTTGGAGTATTACTATTTTTAGGTCAACAATAAAGTTTTATCTTGAATCTTTTGGATCTGAACATTCATGCCACAATAGATAAAAATACATTGAAGAACATGCTAGAAAGCATTCCACATCAAAAATTCTGTTTTTATCATTTACCTACTCGAGGACGACATGGAATTAAGCTTGGGGATGCTTGATACATCTCCAACGTATCTATAATTTTTGATTGTTCCATGCTATTATATTATCTGTTTTGGATGTTAATGTGCTTTATTTTACACTTTTATATTATTTTTGGGACTAACCTATTAACCCAAGGCCCAGTGCAAATTGCTGTTTTTTTCCTATTTCAGTGTTTCGCAGAAAAGGAATATCAAACAGAGTCCAAACGGAATGAAACCTTCGGGAGCGTGATTTTTGGAACAAACGTGATCCAGAGGACTTGGAGTGGACGTCAAGAAACGAACGAGGTTTCCATGAGGCAGGGGGCGCGCCTACCCCTGGGCGCGCCCTCCCCCCTCGTGGGTCCCTCGTGGCTCAACCGACCTACTTCTTCCTCCTATATATGTTCACATACCCCGAAAACATCTAGGTGCACCACGAAACCCTATTTCCACCGCTGCAACCTTATGTACCCAAGAGATCCCATCTTGGGGCCTTTTCCGGAGCTCCGCCGGAGGGGGCATCGATCACGAAGGGCCTCTACATCAACTCCATGGCCCCTCCGATGATGTGTGAGTAGTTTAGTTCAGACCTTCGGGTCCATAGTTATTAGCTAGATGGCTTCTTCTCTCTCTTTGAATCTCAATACAAAGTTCTCCTCAATCTTCTTGGAGATCTATTCGATGTAACTCTTTTTGCGGTGTGTTTGTCGAGATCCGATGAATTGTGGGTTTATGATCAAGTCTATCTATGAACAATATTTGATTCTTCTCTGAAATCTTTTATGTATGATTGGTTATCTTTGCAAGTCTCTTCGAATTATCAGTTTGGTTTGGCCTACTAGATTGATCTTTCTTGCAATGGGAGAAGTGCTTAGCTTTGGGTTCAATCTTGCGGTGCTCGATCCCAGTGACAGAAAGAGAAACGACACATATTGTATTGTTGCCATCGAGGATAAAAAGATGTGGTTTATATCATATTGCTTGAGTTTATCCCTCTACATGATGTCATCTTACCTAATGTGTTACTCTGTTCTTATGAACTTAATACTCTAGATGCATGCTGGATAGCGGTCGATGTGTGGAGTAATAGTAGTAGATGCAGGCAGGAGTCGGTCTACTTGTCGCGGATGTGATTCCTATATACATGATCATGCCTAGATATTCTCATAATTATTCGCTTTTCTATCAATTGCTCGACAGTAATTTGTTCACCCTTCGTAATACTTATACTATCTTGAGAGAAGCCACTAGTGAAACCTATGGCCCCCGGGTCTATTTTCCATCATATAAGTTTCCAATCTATTTTATTTTACAATCTTTACTTTCAATCTATATCATAAAAATACCAAAAATATTTACCTTATCATTATTATCTCTATCAGATCTCACTCTCATAAGTGACCGTGAAGGGCTTGACAACCCCTTTATCGCGTTGGTTGCGAGGTTCTTATTTGTTTACGAGGGACTTGAGTGTGGCCTCCAACTGGATTGATACCTTGGTTCTCAAAAACTGAGGGAAATACTTACGCTACTTTGCTGCATCAACCTTTCCTCTTCAAGGGAAAACCAACACAGTGCTCAAGAGATAGCACCGCTGCAGGTTCACAACCAAGACAATTTTTATCTTTAGTTAGAACCACATCAACAATTGATGTAATATAACTCTGCAGTGCTTTTGAAATGATGCATGTTATTTTCCCGTTTGATCTCCTTTTGTATGTCCACCCTACGTTAATCGGGTAGGCTTGCCGGCGCGGAAACCCAGGCCGCGACGCCTTGAGGAAGGATCCCCAATCGCATGTCGGGTATGCTTGCTGCTGGGCAAACCACCTCACTGCTCTTAACGCGGCCGCTCGATCTGTCGAGTGGACTCGAGACAGAGGAGAGCGTTGCCAATCACAAAAGTTCACCCCGCCTTTCCTGACGTAGCCGCTCGAATTGTTTAGCGGACTTGAAACAGAACGAGTGCGTTGCCAATAGTGGCAGGGCCCCATTGCGTGCTGGTTTTCCATACACAAGGCAAGATCGTAGAGGATGATAACCTTATATATAAAAAGGAATTACTCAAAGTTTTGCATGGCTTAGCTTTTCTGCTGCTGCATGAGCGTTCACTACGTCTCAAGGACGCCACTTGTTCGGTCGTCTTCTTCCTTGAAGTGACAACCATGATGAAGCCGCTGCTTCAACCAGACCAGGATCTCCACAACTGCGCACCCCCTACCTAGCGCGCCAGAGATGTCAGTGGGAAATGACACCTATGGGGTCACTGGAATCCCTTCTACGGTTGGCGGGCGCGGGGTTGTGCAAAGAGCGGGTTTGGCGGTCAGCACGCAAATCGTTTACCCAGGTTCGGGCTGCGGAGATGCGTAAAACCCTAGTCCTGCTTTGATGTATATCTGAGTGTTCTTGTGTTCTTGAACTAGCTGCGATGTCTCCTTGGTCCAAAAGATCCGAATCCCTCTCCCATACGCCTCGGGCCTCCTTTTATAGACAAAAGGGGTCGCCACAGTGGCACACATGAGGTGGAAAGGTGTAAAGTGGCTGAGTCTATTCTCTGGCATCGTCAGACAAATGCATTTAATGCGCCCCCGACGTGCCCCTCTTGCTTTATTGGGGACGGCAAAGAAGCTTGTCCCAGCTGTCGCCGCCTCGCCTGGCTCCGATGCGCGTCCGAGCTGACGAGGCGTTGTAGTGCCATGTTGGCTGGCTGCTGGGCTGGCGTGATGGCGGAGCTTTCACGAAGATTTGCATGCCACCATGCAGGTGCTTGCTGAGTCGGTGTGGAGGCCGCACGCTGCCACGCAGATGCCTGCCCAAATGGTTGAGCTAGCAGCTGCATGGGAGCGGCGATGGAGTCTTGGTAGACGCGGGCCTGGCTGCGGCCCCGGAGACATCCTCGGAAAGGGTCTTGACGAGGGCCCGACAAGGGTCCCACTGCGGCACCGCGGTCTTCCCCGGCAAGGATCTTGCCGGGGGTCTCATGGATTTCCTTGGCAAGGATCTCACCAAGGATCGCCGTCTTCTGGTTCTCATATGATCTCGTGTATTTATGATCTCTACAAAGATCTGCATGCCACCACGGAGGTGCCTCCCAAGCCTTGGTTTCAATGTAGTTGATGGCGTTGGATACCCTTGGGCTCAAGGGTGGCACACTCTGCTGGCGTCAGGCAAGTTGCCCCGGCAAGGATCTTACTGGGGCTGCGGAAGCCACCCCGGCAAGAGTCTTGCCAGGGGAGTCCACCTCGCCCTCTTGCTCTCTTTGCGCTCCTGGTCTTGGTGTTGCTTTGGTCGTCTTGTGCTCCGGCATCCCTCCTCTACCCTGCTTAGTGCGGCCGTGGGCGTGGCTCGATTGCTCGTGCACAAGTAAAGGTGTGCAAAAGGAGAGCCCCTACTTTTGTACACCGACAGCTTGATCAGCAACTGGTTTGCTGTTCTTCTTGGAGTTCCCCTTCTCCCCGTAGCCCTATTTCTTGAAACTAGTGGTCTTTTTAACCACCAACACTTGATGCTCCTTCTTGGTTTCTACCTCCGCAGCCTTTAGCATCGCGAAGAGCTCGGGAATTATCTTTTCCATCCCTTGCATATTATAGTTCATCATGAAGCCTTTATAGCTTGGTGGCAGTGATGTATCAATGACACTATCATCAGGAAGATTAACTCCCAGCTGAGTCAAGTGGTTATGGTACCCAGACATTCTGAGTATTTGTTCACTGACAGAACTGTTCTCCTCCATTTTGCAGCTGTAGAACTTGTTGGAGACTTCATATCTCTCAACTTGGGCATTTGCTTGAAATATTAACTTCAACTCCTGGAACATCTCATATGCTCCATGACATTCAAAATGTCTTTGAAGTCATGATTATAAGCCGTAAAGCATGGCACACTGAACTATCGAGTAGTCATCAGCTTTGCTCTGCCCAGACGTTCATAACGTCCAGAGTTTCTCCTGCAGCGGGTCTTGTACCTAGCGGTGCTCCCAGGACGGAATTCTTCTGTGCAACAATGAGGATAATCCTCAAGTTACGGACCTATTCCGTGTAGTGGCTACCATCATCTTTCAACTTAGCTTTCTCTAGGAACGCATTAAAATTCAAGGAACGGTAGCACGGGCCATTAATCTACAACATAGATATGCAAAAACTATCAGGTACTAAGTTCATGATAAATTAAAGTTCAATTAATCATATTACTAAAGAACTCCCACTTAGATAGACATCCCTCTAGTCATCTAAATGATCACGTGATCCATATTAACTAAACCATGTCCGATCATCATGTTAGATGGAGTAGTTTTCAATGGTGAACATCACTATGTTGATCATATCTACTATATGATTCACGTTCGACCTTTCGGTCTCAATGTTCTGAGGCCATATCTGCATATGCTAGGCTCGTCAAGTTTAACCCGAGTATTCTGCACATGCAAAACTGGCTTGCACCCGTTGTATGTGAACGTAGAGCTTATCACACCCAATCATCATGTGGTGTCTCGGCACGACGAACTGTAGCAACGGTGCATACTTAGGGAGAACACTTGTACCTTCAAATTTAGTGAGGGATCATCTTATAATGCTACTGCTGTACTAAGCAAAATAAGATGCATAAAAGATAAACATCACATGCAATCAAAATATGTGACATGATATGGTCATCATCATCTTGTGCCTTTGATCTCCATCTCCAAAGCACCGTCATGATCTCCATCGTCACCGGCTTGACACCTTGATCTCCATCGTAGCATCGTTGTTGTCTCGCCAACTATTGCTTCTACGACTATCGCTATCGCTTAGTGATAAAGTAAAGTAATTATATGGCGATTGCATTTCATACAATAAAGCGACAACCATAAGGCTCCTTCCAGTTGCCGATAACTTTTACAAAACATGATCATCTCATACAACAATTTATATCTCATCACGTCTTGACCATATCACATCACAACATGCCCTGCAAAAACAAGTTAGACATCCTCTAGTTTGTTGTTGCAAGTTTTACGTGGCTGCTACGGGCTTCTAGCAAGAACCGTTCTTACCTACGCATCAAAACACAACAATTTTTCGTCAAGTGTGCTTTTTTAACCTTCAACAAGGACCGGCCATAGTCAAACTCGATTCAACTAAAGTTGGAGAAACAGACACCCGCAAGCCACCTATGTGCGAACCACGTCGGTAGAACCAGTCTCATGAACGCGGTCATGTAATGTCAGTCTGGGACGCTTCATCCAACAATACCGCCAAATCAAAGTAAGACGTTGGTGGTAAGTAGTATGACTATTATCGCCCACAACTCTTTGTGTTCTACTCGTGCATATCATCTACGCGTAGACTTGGCTCAGATGCCACTGTTGGGGAACGTAGCATGCAATTTCAAAAAAATCCCTACGATCACGCAATATCTATCTAGGAGATGCATAGCAACGAGACGGTGAGAGTGTGTCTACATACCCTCGTAGACCGAAAGCGGAAGCGTTATGTTAACGCAGTTGATGTAGTCGAACGTCTTCACGATCCAACCGATCCAAGTACCGAACGTACGACACCTTTGTGTTCAGCACACGTTCAGCTCGATGACATCCCTCGAGATCTTGATCCAGTAGAGGGTTGAGGGAGAGTTCCGACAACACGATGGCGTGGTGATGGTGATGTGATCCGCGCAGGGCTTCGCCTAAGCACTATGACGCTATGACCGAAGGAGTAAACTGTGGAGGGTGGCACCGCACACGGCTTGGAGAAATCTTGGTGTGCCTTTGGGGTGCCCCCTTCCCACGAATATAAAGGAGGGGGAGAGAGCCAGGCGGCCAGGAGGGGCGCGCCATGGGGGGAGTCCTACTTGGACTCCTAGTTCAAGTAGGATTCACCCCCCTTTTCCTTTCTCCACTAGAGGGAATAGGGAGGAGAGGGAGACAGAAAGGGGAGGGGGCGCCCCCTCCTCCTTGTCCTATTCGGACTTCCTAGGAGGGGGCGCGCAGCCACCCCCCGCGGGCTTCCCTCTCTCTCCCTTAGGCCCATGTTGGCCCAACACTTCTCTGGGGGTTCCGGTAACCCCTCAGTACTCCGGAAAATAACCCGAACCACTCGGAACCATTCTGATGTCCGAATACTACCTTCCAATATATGAATCTTTACCTCTAAACCATTTCGACACTCCTCGTTATGTCCGTGGTCTCATCCGAGACTCCGAACAAACTTCGATCACCAACAAACATAACTCATAATACAAATCATCATCAAACGTTAAGCGTGCGGACCCTACGGGTTCGAGAACTATGTAGACATGACCAAGACACATCTTCGGTCAGTAACCAATAGTGGAACCTGGATGCTCATATTAGTTCCTACATATTCTACGAAGATCTTTATCGGTCAAACCGCATAACAACATACATCATTCCCTTTGTCATCGGTATGTTACTTGCCCGAGATTCGATCGTCAGTATCCTCATACCTAGTTCAATCTCGTTACCGGCAAGTCTCTTTACTCGTTCCATAATGCATCATACCGCAACTAACTCATTAGTCACATTGCTTGCAAGGCTTGTAGTGATGTGCATTACCGAGAGGGTCCGGAGATACCTCTCTGATACATGGAGTGACAAATCCTAATCTTGATCTATGCCAACTGAACAAACACCTTTGGATACACCTGTAGAGCATCTTTATAATCACCCAGTTACGTTGTGATGTTTGATAGCACACAAGGTGTTCCTCCGGTATACGGGAGTTGCACAATCTCATAGTCAGAGGAATATGTATAAGTCATGAAGAAAGCAATAGCAATAAAAGTAACCGATCATAATGCTAAGCTAACGGATGGGTGTTCTCCATCACATCATTCTCTACCACTGTTCAAGATATCTTCCGATATGCCGATAAATCGGCCGATTTATCGCTTACCGCTGTCAGACCGATAAGATAAATGGGCCGATAAATCAGCAGATATGGCGATAAATCGGCCGATATGCCGATAAACTGGCCGATTTACCCCTTATCATGGGTCGACCGATAAGTTCCCGATAAGTGATATCCCCAACATTGTTCTCTACTGATGTTATCCCATTCATCAAATGACAACACATGTCCATGGTCAGGAAACTTAACCATCTTTGATTAACGAGCTAGTCAAGTAGAGGCATACTAGGGACATTCTGTTTTGTCTATGTATTCACACATGTACTAAATTTCCGGTTTAATAAAATTCTAGCATGAATAATAAACATTTATCATGATATAAGGAAATATAAATAACAACTTTATTATTGCCTCTAGGGCATATTTCCTTCAGGTATCCTCATACCTAGTTCAATGTCGTTACCAGCAAGTGTTTTTACTCATTTCGTATTGCATCATCCCGCAAATAACTCATTAGTCACGTTGTTTGCAAGGCTTATCATGATGTGCATTACCAAGAGGGCCCAGAGATACCTCTCCGATACTCGGAGTGACAAATCCTAATCTCAATCTATGCCAACCCAACAAACACCTTCGGAGACACCTGTAGAGCATCTTTATAACCACCCAGTTATGTTGTGACATTTGATAGCACACAAGGTGTTCCTCCGGTATTCGGGAGTTGCATAATTTCATAGTCAAAGGAATATTTATAAGTCATGAAGAAAGCAATAGGAATAAAACTTAACGATCATTATGCTAAGCTAACGGATGGGTCTTGTCCATCACATCATTCTCCTAATGATGTGACCTCGTTCATCAAATGACAACACGTGTCTATGGTCAGGAAACTTAACCATCTTTGATTAACAAGCTAGTTAAGTAAAAGGCATACTAGGGACACTTTGTTTTGTCTATGTATTCACACATGTATCAAGTTTCCGGTTAATACAATTCTAGCATGAATAATAAACATTTATCATGATATAAGGAAATATTTCCTTCAAATTGCGGAAAGGTAAGAGTGCGTATAATCCATGGACTCACATTAGTCATAACAAACTCATATACTTATCATGAAAGTTTATTAGCCGTCAAAGCAAAGTACTACTCGTATGCCCCTAGGGGGATAGATTGGGAGGAAAAGACCACCGCTCGTCCCCGAGCGCCACTGATAAGGTAGACACTCAATAATAAATCATGCTCCAACTTCATCGCAAAACTAGAGGCTATATGTGCATGCTTCAGGAATGAAAAACTTTAATATCGATATATTTACTAAACCCCGATCATCCACTAGTACTCCCACATATTACCATCTTAATATCGCAAAACTATTGCAGGGAATCAAACATATCATATTCAGTGATCTACATGAAAGTTTTTATTATATCCCCCCTTGAATACCTATCCTTTATGGACTAGTCTTATAACCCGTGCAAATTTCCATTAATACTTTTAGCCTCTCAAAAAGATTTAAGTGAAGCATGATATTGCAACTATTTCTATAAAATATAACCATCACCATGCTCTAAAAGATATAAGTGAAGCACTAGAGCAACTGCCTAGCTCAAAAGATGTAAGTGAAGCATATAGAGTATTCTAGAAAATCACGAGTAAATGCGTGTCCCTCTCAAAAGGTGTGTCCAGCAAACAATGATTGTGGAGAACTAAAAATAAAACAAAGCAAAAATTACTATAGCACAAGATGCTCCAAGCAAAGCTCATATCATGTGATGAATAAAAATATGACTCCAAGGGACATACCGATAGATTGTAGACGAAAGAGGGGATGCCATCCGAGGCATCCCGAAGCTTAGACGCTTGGGTCTTCCTTGAATGTTACCTTGGGGTTCCTTGGGAATCCCCAAGCTCAGGGTCTTGTAGCTCCTTATTCCTTCCTCCATTGTTGTCTCACCCAAAACTTGAAAACTTCAGCACACAAAACTCAACAGAAACCCCATGAGATCCGTTAGTATAATAAGCAGATCATAAACTTTAGGTATTGCGATGAACTCATTCATATTTTATTATTGTATAATACATATTGTATTCTAACTTCTCCATGACTTATACCCCCGATATAAACCATAGCATCATTAGAACAAGCAAACTATGCAACAAAAACAAAATTTGTCTAAAACAGAACAATTTGTAATGATGTGAACAAATACCATACTTCAGTAACTCTAAAAATTCTTAAAAATTAGGACAACATGGGTGTGTAAAATATTCAGATCAAAAGCATGTTCGAGTGAGTTTTTGAAATTCCTGGATTGAGAGCAAGCGTTTTTGTTTTTTCATAGAATCAAGTCAACTACCAACCAAATCATCCCAAAGGCTTTACTTGGCACAAACAGTAATTAAAACATAAAAACACAATCATAACAAAAACAATAATTATGTGAACACACAAAACAAAAAGTAAAAGGAAAATTTATGATAGTTATTGGGTTGCCTCCCAACAAGCGCTATTGTTTTACACCCCTAGCTAGGCGTAATGCATTGTTGAAGGTATTGTCATCCATCATTCCCAAATCCTTTTTAACCAATTCTTCAAAATCCTTTCTCATTAATTCTCTATTCTCATGTGCTACTATTCTAGTAGGGGAACTTAAAAAGTTGAAGGGACTTTGTTCGGTAATTTTAACATTCATTACTTCAAACTCCGAATCATCACCATAGAGATCCTCATATAAAACATGTATTTCATCATCAATGGAATCCCTGGCCATCCTTTCAAACCACTCTTCACTAAATCCTTCAACAATTCCTTTAGTGATCCATTCAAATTTATTAGAAGTATCGTGGTACAAGGTTTTAATTAATTCAGCATAAGGAACTCTTTTTCTAATATTTTCACCATAAACAAAATAATCATTAGATTCCAACCTACGCATGGTGTCTTTATCATGAAGGATCTCTTCTATTGGAGGATGCTCAAAATCTATTTTACAAAAGGCAAATATGTCCCTAGCTTCTCGAATTATATAGTCAAATTGATGCATAATGATAATAGTGGCAATCTTTTTTATCCTTAGGGTTATGTTTATTGGGAAGTTCAAAGAATATCTTTTGTAAGGCAGGATGAATATGCAAAAAATAACTTAAGCACAAGCATAGCAATAACATCCATATAGCAATTTTTTTGTCAAGAATAGATCCTCTGATTAATGGTATTACTCCTGTGCAATTAAATAATTCTTGAATAATTTTATTCCCAGTAATATTTCCGCCACACAGACGGTAAGTTTTAGTTTTAAAAACTATGGGAGCTTCATCATGAGGAACTTCGTTCCCAAGAGGACTATTATTAATGTCAATAATCTTATTCAAGAATCTCACTAGTACTATCCTCACTAGCACTTTCAACAATAACTTTCTCAAACATAGACATGATAGCAACCTTAAAGCAAGCAAACGAGCAAAAAATATTTTTGTGTTTTTGATTTTTTATGAGAAGTGGAGGCAGATGAAAAAGAGAGGCAAAAAAAAGTAGAGCAAGTAGATGATAGTTTTTATGTAGGAACCCGATGAGAATTTGATGATGTCTCCCACGCAACAGTGCCAGAAATTCTTCCTGCTACATGTAAACTGCGTGGGGATTTTCCCCGAAGAGGAGGGGTGAAGCAGTATAGTAGATATAAGTATTTCTCTCAGTGAGAACCAAGGCCATCGAACTAATAGGGGAACCACACAAACTCTCATCGTCAGCACCTACACACACAAAAGCAAATACTTGCACCCACCACGGGCAAGAGGGTTGTCAATCCTCTTGAACTGGTTACTTGCAAGAATTATTCTGATAGTGATAGATAGATAAAGAAAAGTAAAACAAAAACAAATAAATTTTAGCAAAATATTTTTGGTTTTAGTAATATGATAAAAATAGACCCCGGGGCCATAGTTTTCACTAGAGGATTCTCTCTCTCACACATAGCATACGATGGGTAAACAAATTACTGTTGGACAATTGATAGAGAAGCGCATAGTTATGGCGTTATCATGGCAATGATCACACATATAGGCATCATGTCCATGACAAGTAGAACGACTCCTGCCTGCATCTACTACTATTACTCCACCCTTCAACCGCTATCCAACATGCATCTATGGTATTAAGTTCATGACAAAGAAAGTAATGCTTTAAGAAAGATGACGTGATGTAGACAAAGTAAACTCAAGCAATATGAATAAACCCCATAGTTTTATCCTTTATGGCAACAATACAATACATGCCTTGCTACCCCTACTATCACTGGGTAAGGACACCACAAGATTGAACCCATTACCAAAGCACCTCTCCCAACGGATAGATTGGAAAGAAATACAAAGCTAGCATAATCATGAATAATAAAGTTCAAAAAAGACTCAATTAATTTCAATGAATAATATGACCATTAACCCATAATTCATCGGATCCCAACAAACACACCACAAAAGAAGATTACATCGGATAAAACTCCAAGAAGATCGCGGAGAACATTGTACTGAAGATCAAAGAGAGAGAAGAAGCCCTCTAGCTACTAGCTATGGACTGATAGGTCTGTGGTAAACTACTTACATATCATCAGAAGGAAGCAATGATGATGTAGAAGCCCTCCGTGATCGATTTCCCCTCCGATAGAGTATCGGAAAAGGCCTCCAGATGGGATCGCTTAAGAACGGAAGCTTCTGGTAGCGGAAGAAGTATTTCGGGTGTCTCATTGTTGGTTTGGGAATATTTGGGAATTTATAGAGGTGGAATTAGGTCAAACAAAGTTGCTCACATGGTTAGGGGGTGCGCGCTACCCCCCATGGCATGTCTGGTGAGCTCGTGGTTCTGCCGTAAGGCTTCTGGCCTCCTCCCGAACCTTCAAAGGTCTCTTCTGGTCCAAAATAATCATTGTGTTTGGACTTCATTTGGTACTGATTTTCTGAAAACTAAAAACAAGTAAAAAACAGGAACTGGCATTAGGCACTGGGTTAATAGGTTAGTCCCAAAAAATGATATAAAATAGCGTACAAATGCATATAAAGCATCCAAGATTGATAACATAATAGCATGAAACAATCAAAAATTATAGATACATCGGAGACGTATCAACATGATCCGGTAGCACTTCATCGTCAAGAGCTAATCATCGCCGGAGAATTAGACGGAAGAGATTAGAACCACATTGGGCTTCTAATTATGAGGAATAGAGGATCTAGGTCTAGCTCTAATTGATCAACTAGGAACAACTTGTTGATAAACATAGTAGAAATCAAAAGAAATTGCCCTACGATCTCCCAGAAACAATATGAATATGCATATACACTACTGCAGGATGCTGCTAACGCGACACTATGATCAGAGACCCTTCGACGAAATTGTGTGCGATGCAATAATCACAAACGGTGGTGTAAAGAAACCGTCAAAAAAGGTGCAAAACATTTACGATGGAGGATGCATCAAACACGGTTCAGATTTTAGTTGTGTGTGCGATGCAGGGCATATGGTTCAGTTCAATTAACCATTTTCGATGAGGAGGAACAAAAGAAACGGCAGCCAGATAAATGTGTGTGCGATGTACAACATACTGTTCACTCGGATGAACTATTTGTGATTAGGAAACAGAAAAGAAACGGTCAGCTAGATCAAGGTGTGTGCGATGTACATCATATAGTTCACTTAGATGAACTATTTGTGATTAGGCAACACAAAAGAAACGGTCAGCCAGATCAAGGTGTGTGCGATATATGACATGCGGTTCACTCGGATGAACTGTTTCTGTTGAGACAAGAGAACAGAAATGGTTCAATATAACAAATACCATAAATATTGCAAGGTTCAAATTCAAAGATTACAATGCCCAAATTCAAACATTGCAAACTGCGTCATTTCTGAAAAGGGATCAACCGCAGACAAGTCATGTATGGGTTTGACACAATGACTCCCAATTGCTTTGCCATATGCTCTTCCAATACGAAGTTTGGCATTTTTGGAGGCTCTTCCATTCCGCAGTACCTGCCGAATTTGATAATCATACCATTCATCTTTCCTAATTAAATGCGTGTTCAACCTCAGTACCCTTAGCACCTTTGCTCTGGCAAGAAAGAACCTGGCGAGTGTAATCTCTGGTAAGGTCCCTTAGTAGGAGTTCAAAGTAATATTTGAGAGATGTAGATCCAGGCATTCGATGTGATTGTCGTTATAAACATTATCCACCTCCGGGCCTATTATTATCTGCAAAAGAAGAGAATGTGTTAGTGGCTACATGCAGTTTTGAACACTGCTACACACCCATTTGGTTTGAAGGATTTGTAAAATGCACCAACGTGCCATCTTTGATCTGGCATGATTAACATGGGCATTTGATTACAATCTAGAAACATGTAGCCTTCTTCACAAGAGGTTGGATTGGATGAAAAATTCCCTAAGAAAACTAGTACAGATGAATCCAAAGGAGAAATGCTTATGGACGATTGTAACCATATGAATGAAGCAACCAATATGGGGTGGGGGTGTATGTCCTAAAATCCTCCAAAATTCCTTCAGAAATCGTAGTACATTGTCATTCTAAACTTGTGAAAAGGTGCAAAAAATTGAAATCCCTTATGGTTAACATTTAACAGGAAAGGAACATCACCTCGATATACAGTTTCTTTAGGCACGGAAAGCATCTCAGGCAACTGACAACTTGGTCCAAATTGGGGCTGACAGATTCTAGTGCCAAGACCTTCACTATGCCCAGAGTCTGGGTGAAGCTTCGCTAGATGACAGACGGACATACAACTTCAAAACTAGAAATAACGTTGATATCAAGAAGGAGAGGTATAAGGCGACTGTTGTACCTGAAAGTTGTAGTATTTGACAGACGAGTAGCCCACCACTTTCAATTTCGGTGCAGAAATGACATTGATTCTTGTTGGACCTTGTTGATCAATTACAAGTAATCTCTCAAGTGAAGGTGTGTCCTGGATGACCATATTGTGGTCCACCTTTTGTGATCTCTCGTTGCAACACCTGCAACACACATAAATAGTCCGGAGAGTCCTAGAGGTGATGTGCAAGGTACTCGACCAATTCATCGCCTGAAGACGAAGGAACTCGAGTGTAGTAAAGCCATGGAGCAGGCGCTCCATGTCATCCTTTGGGATGTAGACGGTGACGAGCTCGAGGTGCTTCAGTCGTGGTAGAAAAAGAGCGGGCGCATCATTAGGTGGGGGATGAAAGTTCATGAACTTGGCGAGGCGCGGCATGGGTGCGAAGCGGAGCACGTACGTTGGTAGCAAGCACATATGCCCATCATTAAAACTGAGCTTCTCGAGCTGATCTATGGTGGGGGATTGGAACCACTCGTCAAGCTTGGCTTGGTTCTTGCCATTGGAACGAAACTTGCCCGTGATAAGGCCTTTGATTGGGCCATGGTGACTGCCGAGGATCTGGGAGAACACATCCAAGCTTTGGCGATAGCCATGGTAGAGCTTGTGGGCGTCGAGGAGGTCGACATGGGTGAGGAGCCATAGGGCCTGATATTTGATTGGGAGGAGGGATATGATGACTATCAACATATCACCAGGGAGGTTGTTGATGAAATCTAGGCCTGTTGGAGTCGCTTGCGGTTCTTTCTCGACTCGCCTCCGCTTGTTGGCAGCCTTGTTCTCCACCTCATCAGCGGCGATGGAAACCTCTGCCTCCATATTCATGCCGTGCTCCGGTGCTTCAGAAGCCCTGGCGTCGCCACTCCCTCCGATGGGGCGGTTCGGTGGCATCCTCGTACATTGACGGCTTTTAGGACTCAGAGTGGCGTCGAGGGTGCAGGCGGAGAGAGAGGATTGTGTGCGTGGCAAGGATGGGGGGTGTGGCCGCTCAGCGGCACCATTAATATAGACTAGTGGGAGCGAGGCAGGCGGCTGTCCATGGCTGTCTCGCTTCCCGGTGAGAACGACTGCTTAATCTCTATGAATGAAATCAATGCTCAATTACTGAATTTTAGTTTAAAAAATAGATAGTGCTATTGATTTTTAGCTTCATATTTTGACAAATCGCAGTGTCTCTTGGCTTAGCGCCAAAGTCTGGCTTTAATTTGCATACCGCAATCTGAACCGTTTGCGTTGAAGAGATGCACAGATCCTGCGTTGAACAGCTTGTACACTTCCCGTGAGCCTGCGCACCGGACTGCGCTCGCACGCCTCCCGTTCAGTCAAGCAGCTGTCCACATGGCACCTCCTATAGCCATTAAAACCAAGACACGTGGTGTCATATGAATGGTTAACAGAACGCACACGGTTTGAATTATACAAACGTTTGAGATATTAAAGTGGCAGCTATTTTTTCAAAATGCCTTTGTTGGCTGTCATTATTCGAGTGCGCCTTCTCTCAAAATGGACACAAAAAATACCAAAGCATGTCGGGTGCCATTCCATGATAGCATGCCAAGTTTCATGAATTTCAGACGAGTTTTAGATTTACTAGAATTTAAAACAAAGTATCTCAAGGTTTTGCCGGCAATCAACGGTGCCCTGGTGTTTGAAATTCATTACCATTTCTTGCATGGGACCTAAGAATGCACCCAAGGACTTAAAATTGATTTTTCAACCAATTTATATGCACTGGAGCATGTGCATGTATTTGAAATTTGAATTATGCACACAAAATGCCTAGAAAACCCAGTTAATGTACAAAAAAGGCCAAACGAACCCCGAAAAAATCCAAGATTAAACACTACACTCCTGTTGTTCTATGTTGGTGCTACCTCTTGAGCATGCGTTGGTTTTCCCTTGAAGAGGAAAGGGTGATGCAGCAAAGTAGCGTAAGTATTTCCCTCAGTTTTGAGAACCAAGGTATCAATCCAGTAGGAGGTAACACGCAAGTCTGTAGTACCTGCACAAACAAACAAGAACCTCGCAACCAACGTGATAAAGGGGTTGTCAATCCCTTCACGGTCACTTACGAAAGTGAGATCTGATAGAGATAATAATATAAATATTTTTGGTATTTTTATTGTATAGATTGGAAAATAAAGATTGCAAAATAAACAACGAGAGAAATAGCAAGCTGATAGAAAAATAATATAATGGAAAATAGACCTGGGGCCATAGGTTTCACTAGTGGCTTCCCTCAAGATAGCAAATTCTACGGTGGGTGAACAAATTACTGTCGAGCAATTGATAGAAAAGCGCATAGTTAAGAGAATATCTAGGCATGATCATGTATATAGGCATCACTTCCGTGACAAGTAGACCGAAACGATTCTGCATCTACTACTATTACTCCACACATCGACTGCTATCGAGCATGCATCTAGAGTATTCAGTTCATAAGAACAGAGTAACGCATTAGGCAAGATCACATGATGTAGAGGGATAAACTCAAGCAATATGATATAAACCCCATATTTTTATCCTTGATGGAAACAATACAATACGTGCCTTGCTACCCCTGCTGTCACTAGGAAAGGACACCGCAAGATTGAACCCAAAGCTAAACACTTCTCCCATTGCAAGAAAGATCAATCTAGTAGGCCAAACCAAAATGATAATTCGAAGAGACTTGCAAAGATATTAAATCATGCATAAAAGAATTCAGAGAAGAATCAAATATTGTTCATAGATAATCTTGATCATAAACCCACAATTCATCGGATCTCGACAAACACACTGCAAAAAGAATTACATTGAATAGATCTCCAAGAGAATCGAGGAGAACTTTGTATTGAGATCCAAAGAGAGAGAGAAGAAGCCATCTAGCTAATAACTATGGACCCGAAGGTCTGCGGTAAACTACTCACACATAATCGGAGAGGCTATGGTGTTGATGTACAAGCCCTCCGTGATCAATCCCCCCTCTGGCGGAGCGCCGAAAAAGGCCCCAAGATGGGATCTCACGGATACAGAAGGTTGCGGCGGTGAAAATAGGGTTTCATGGTGCTCTCGGATGTTCTCGGGGTATATGAGTATATATAGGCGAAAGAAGTAGGTCGACGGAGCCACGAGGGGCCCACGAGGGTGGGGGGGGGGCGCCTACCCCCTGGGCGCGCCCTCCTACCTCATGGCCGCCTCGTTTCTTCCTTGACGTCCACTCCAAGTCTCCTGGATTGCGTTTGTTCCAAAAATAAATCTCCCAAAGGTTTCATTCCGTTTGGATTCCGTTTGATATTCCTTTTCTGCGAAACACTGAAATAGGCAAAAAAACAACAATTTGCACCAGGCCTTTGGTTAGTAGGTTAGTCCCAAAAATAATATAAAAAGGTGTATTAAATCCCATTAAACATCCAAAATAGATAATATAACAGCATGGAACAATAAAAAGTTATAGATACGTTGGAGACGTATCAGTTGGCACTAGAATTTTTTTGAAAGCAATAAGAGACAACGGATATCGTTCCATCCCCAAAGGTGGCATGTTTCATACCGAAACCATCACACTTGTTGTGAGAAGCTCTGGTTTGTGAGAAGCTTATACCCAAACTTGATCCAAATGGGACAAATCTTTTACCACGACATGTTGATGCCGCTCCATGATAGCATGCCAAGTTTCATGAATTTCAGACGAGTTTTGGATTTACTAGAATTTAAAAACTAGGCATCTCAACATTTTGCCGGCAATCAACAGTTCCCTGGTGTTTGAATTTCGTTCCCATCTCTTGCATGGGACATAGAAATTCACCCAAGGACACACATGTGATTTTTCAACCAACTTTGGTGCACTAGAGCATGTTCTTGTAGTTCAAATTTGAATTATGCACATAAAATGCCTAGAAAACCCAGTTAATGTATAAAAATTCCCAAAAGAACCCCCAAAAATTCCAAGATTAAACACAAAACTCCCGTTGTTCTATATTGGCACTAGAATTTTTTTGAAAGCAATAAGAGGCAACAGATATCATTTCGTCCCCAAAGGTGGCACGTTCCCTACCGAAACCATCACGCTTGTTGTGAGAAGCTCTGGTTTGTGAGAAGCTTATACCCAAACCTGCCCCAAACGGGACAATTTTTTACCACGGCATGTTGATGCCGCTCCATGATAGAATGCCAAGTTTCAAGGATTTCAGACGAGTTTTGGATTTACTAGAATTTAAAAACCAGGCATCTCAACGTTTGCCGGCAATCAATAGTGCCCTGGTGTTTGAATTTCATTACCATCTCTTGCATGGGACCTAGAAATTCACCCAAGGACACACATGTGATTTTTCAACCAACTTTTGTGCACCCGAGCATGTGCTTGTAGTTCAAATTTGAATTATGCACATAAAATGCCTAGAAAACCCAGTTAATATATAAAAAAGGCCAAACGAACCCCGAAAAATTCCAAGATGAAACACAACACTCCTGTTGTTTTATGTTGACAGTAGAATTTTTTTGAAAGCAATAAGAGGCAACGGATATCGTTTCGTCCCCAAAGGTGGCATGTTCCCTACCGAAACCATCACACTTGTTGTGAGAAGCTCTGGTTTGTGAGAAGCTTATACCCAAACCTGCCCCAAATGGGACAAATTTTTTACCACGACATGTTGATGCCACTCCATGATAGCATGCCAAGTTTCATGAATTTCAGATGAGTTTTGGATTTACTAGAATTTAAAAACCAGGTATCTCAACGTTTTGCCGGCAATCAACAATGCCCTGGTGCTTGAAATTCATTCCCATTTATTGCATGGGACCTAAGAATGCACCCAAGGACACACATGTGATTTTTCAACCAACTTTGGTGCACTGGAGCTTGTGCTTGTAGTTCAAATTTGAATTATGCACATAAAATGCCTAGAAAACCCAGTTAATGTATAAAAAAGGCCAAACGAACCTCGAAAAATTCCAAGATTAAACACAACACTCCTGTTGTTCTATGTTGACACTAGAATTTTTTTGAAAGCAATAAGAGGCAACGGATATCGTTCCATCCCCAAAGGTGGCACGTTCCCTACCGAAACCATCATGCTTGTTGTGAGAAGCTCTGGTTTGTGAGAAGCTTATACCCAAACCTGCCCCAAATGGGACAAAAATTTTACCACGGCATGTTGATACCGCTCCATGATAGCATGCCAAGTTTCATGAATTTTAGACGAGTTTTGGATTTACTAGAATATAAAAACCAGGTATCTCAACATTTTGCGGGCAATCAACAGTGCCCTGGTGTTTGAAATTCATTCCCATTTCTTGCATGGGACCTAAGCATGCACCCAAGGAGACATATTTGATTTTTCAACCAATTTGTATGCACTAGAGCATGTGGATGTATTTCAAATTTGAATTATGCACATAAAATGCCTAGAAAACCCAATTAATGTATAAAAATGTCCAAACGAACCCTGAAAAATTCAAAAACTTAACACAACACTCCTGTTGTTCTATGTTGACACTCGATTTTTTTTGAAAGGAATAAGAGGCAACATATATCGTTTCATCCCCAAAGGTGGCACATTCCCTACCGAAACCATCACGCTTGTTGTGAGAAGCTCTGGTTTGTGAGAAGCTTATACCCAAACCTGTCCTCAAATGGGATAATTTTTTTACCATGGCATGTTGATGCCGCTCCATGATACCATGCCAAGTTTCATGAATTTTAGACGATTTTTGGATTTACTAGAATTTAAAAACCAGGCATCTCAACGTTTTGCCGGCAATCAATAGCGCCTTGGTGTTTGAAATTCATTACCATTTCTTGCATGGGACCTAAGCATGCACTCAAGGACACATATTTGATCTTTCAACCAATTTATATGCACCAGAGCATGTGCATGTAGTTTAATTTTGAATTGTGCACCTGAAATGGCTAGAAAACTAGTTTAATGTATAAAATGTCCAAACAAACCCTGAATAATTCCAATTCTTTTACGACACACATATAGTTGCATGTTCACTGCAGATAATGGGTCTAGCAATTCAAACATCGTCCTTTACCGCTGTGACGCCATGATGCAATTCATATCAAGTAGATCCCACATAGTTTATTATCACCAACCGTGCGAGATGTAGTACAAAATATCTTGGAGCACCGCCGGTGTATAGTACGCCTATGGTTTACGCGAGAAGGTGCGTCGGCTACAGTCCACAGCCGGTGTGTCAAGCACACTAGCTCGCTCCCCAAATACTCCCGCCTCTGCATCCCTCGCAATCTCAAAAATATTACTGCCTCGTAATCTCAAAAATATCTACCGCCTAGAAGGTTTTAATGTTTGATAGCACACGATTAGTATGTGCGGACCGTGCACGATGTCTGTTACTCCCGCCCTACTTCAGTCCCTTGATTCAAATTTTCAGTAGCCCCGACATTTTACTCCCACCTCTGCATCCCTCGCAATCTCAAAAATATCAGCTCTCCCTTGATCCAAATTTTCAGTAGCCCCGCCTTGTTACTCCCGCCTAGTAAAATTTTCAGTTGCCGCAATATTTCCTCAAACACCACCTTGCCCCCGCCCCCTCCACACACACCCCAAAACCTCCACTCACACAGACACACACAACCCCCAAACCATTGGTAGGTCGCCGCCATCGCCGGCGCCTCCATCCTCAACCTCTGCCTGTATTCGGGGAGCTCGAGGAGCCAATGGCCAAAAAGAAGTTTATCGCGACCTTTTCGCTCGACACCGGCGAGGTGGCCACCGAGGTGTCCCCGTCGTCCTCTGCGGGCTTGATCTACCGTCGCCGGTCCCCCGATCCGCCCGCCGCCGCGCCCCTACGCTGGTTCGAGGACTTCCCCGTCCTCCCTCGGACCCGACAGTCGACGAGGTCCTACCTCGGGGTCCAGCAGCGGCGGTGGGGGACATGGGTCACCGAGATTACAGATCAGGAGACCCACACTCGCCGGTGGCTCGGTAGCTTCCACACGGCCGAGCTCGCGGCCATGGAGTATGACTGCTGGCAGGTCCGCTACCACGGCGCGGCGGCTAGGTTCAATTTCCCCTTCGGCACACGTCCGGACGACCTCGTTCCGACGGAGCCAGGGGTGGTGAGCTCGGCTATCGCGCGGGAGGACTGCGAGGCGTGGGAGCGCCTCGAGGCCGAGGCCGCTGACGAGGCCTACATGCAAGAGCTCTGCCGGCAGCACCCGAAACTCGTGGAGGCGGAGCGGGCGATCTTTGCCAGCGCGGAGTGCGGCTAGGTTATCGCGCTCTTCTCCGATGACGAGGTCGAAGGCGGCTAGGATAGCGGCGCGGAGGGGGCGAGGTTATCGTGCTCTCTTCCAATGACGAGGTCGAAGGCAGCGGCGACGGCGGCGCGGAGGGCGTCGAAGTGGGCCCCAAGGACGAGGAGATCGGCGTTGAGGAGTGCCTTCCCCAACGACCCCGAGGACGGTACCGGCCCAGACCTGGCTCGCGGCACACCGTACATGACGAGGAAGGATTGGTGATACGTCCATTTTGCATCATGCTTTTATATCGATATTTATTGCATTATGGGTTGTTATTACACATTATGTCACAATACTTATGCCTATTCTCTCTTATTTTACAAGGTTTACATAAAGAGTGAGAATGCCGGCAGCTGGGATTCAGGGCTGGAAAAGGAGCAAATAGTAGAGACCTATTTTGCACAGCTCCAAAAGTCCTGAAACTTCACAGAAGCTATTTCGAGAACATATAAAAAATATTGAGCGCAAGAAGTTCCAGAGGGGGGCCACACCTTGGCCACGAGGGTGGGGGTGTGCCCTACCCCCCTGGGCGCGCCCCCTGCCTCGTGGGCCCCCTGGTGGCCCTTATGCCCATCTTCTGCTATATGGAGTCTTTCGTTGAGGAAAAAATCATAAGAAAGCTTTTGGGATGAGACTCCGCCGCCACGAGGCGGAACCTTGGCGGAACCAATCTAGGGCTCCAACGGAGCTGTTCTGCCGGGGAAACTTCCCTCCAGGAGGGGGAAATCATCACCATCGTCATCACCAACGATCCTCTCATTGGGAGGGGGTCAATCTCCATCAACATCTTCACCAGCACCATCTCATCTCAAACCCTAGTTCATCTCTTGTATCCAATCTTTGTATCCAAACCTCAGATTGGTACCTGTGGGTTGATAGTAGTGTTGATTACGCCTTGTAGTTGATGCTAGTTGGTTTACTTGGTGGAAGATCATATGTTCAGATCCAATTTGCATATTAATACCCCTCTGATTATGAACATGAATATGCTTTGTGAGTAGTTACGTTTGTTCCTGAGGACATGGGAGAAGTCTTGCTATTAGTAGTCATGTGAATTTGGTATTCGTTCGATATTTTGATGAGATGTATGTTGTCATCCCTCTAGTGGTGTCATGTGAATGCCGACTACATGACACTTCACCATTGTTTGGGCCTAGAGGGAGGCATTGGGAAGTAATAAGTAGATGATTGGTTGCTAGAGTGACACAAGCTTAAACCCTAGTTTATGCATTGCTTCGTAAGGGGCTGATTTGGATCCATATGTTTCATGCTATGGTTAGGTTTACCTTAATACTTTTGTTGTAGTTGCGGATGCTTGCAATAGGGGTTGATCATAAGTGGGATGCTTGTCCAAGTAAGGACGGTACCCAAGCACCGGTCCACCCACATATCAGATTATCAAAGAACCGAACGCGAATCATATGATCGTGATGAAAACTAGCTTGACGATAATTCCCATGTGTCCTCGGGAGCGCTTTACATCATATAAGAGTTTGTACAGGCTTGTCCTTTGCTACAAAAAAGATTGGGCCATCTTGCTGCACCTTATTTACTTTTATTACTTGCTACTCATTACCAATTACCTTATCACAAAACTATCTGTTACCGATAATTTCAGTGCTTGCAGAGAATACCTTGCTGAAAACCGCTTATCATTTCCTTCTGCTCCTCATTGGGTTTGACACTCTTACTTATCGAAAGGACTAGTTAGTTCCCCTATACTTGTAGGTCATCAAGACTCTTTTTTGCGCCGTTGCCGGGGAGTGAAGCGCCTTTGGTAGGTGGAATTTGGTAAGGAAAAATTTATATAGTGTGCTGAAATTTACTGTCACTTGTTACTATGGAAAGTAATCCTTTGATGGGCTTGCTCGGGGTATCTTCACCCCGACCGGTAGAGCAAATAGTTGCTCCTCAACCTACTGAAAATGAAAATGTTTACTATGAAATTCCTTCGGGTATGAGAGAGAAACTGCTAGCTAATCCTTTTGCAGGAGATGGAACATTGCATCCCGACTTACACTTAATCTATGTGGATGAAGTTTGTGGATTATTTAAGCTTGCAGGTATGCCTGATGATGTTATCAAGAAGAAGTTCTTCCCTTTATCTTTGAAGGGAGATGCATTGACATGGTATAGGCTATGTGATGATATAGGATCATGGGACTACAAACGGTTGAAATTGGAATTCCATCAGAAGTTTTATCCTATGCATCTTGTTCATCGTGATCGTAATTATATATATAATTTTTGGCCTCGCGAAGGAGAAAGCATCGCTCAAGCTTGGGGGAGACTTAAGTCAATGTTATATTCATGCCCCAATCATGAGCTCTCAAGAGAAATTATTATTCAAAATTTTTATGCTCGGCTTTCTGACAACAATTGCTCCATGCTCGATACTTCTTGTATTGGTTCCTTTATGATCAAGACTATTGAATACAAATGGAATTTATTAGAGAGAATTAAATGCAACTTTGAAGATTGGGATCTCGAGAAGGTAAGGAGTCAGGTATAACACCTAAGTTTGATTGTGTTAAATCTTTTATGGATACCGATGTTTTCCGTAAACTCAGCACTAAATATGGACTTGACTCCGAGATAGTAGCTTCTTTCTGTGAATCCTTTGCTACTCATGTTGATCTCCCTAAGGAGAAGTGGTTTAAATATAATCCTCCCATTGAAGTAAAAGTAATTGCACCTATTAAAGTTTAAGAAAAGACTATCACTTATAATGATCCTATTTTTCCTACTGCTTATGTTGAGAAACCACCTTTCCCTGTTAGAATAAAGAATCATACTAAAGCTTCAACTATGGTCAACAAAAGTAATATTAAGACACCTAAACCCCGTGAGCAAGTTAAAGTTGAATCTAATGTTGCTATGGTTAAAGATCTCTTGGTCGATAATATTGATGGGCATGTTATTTACTTCTGTGATGAGACTTCTAGAATTGCTAAACCTGGTGCTAAAGATAAACATAGACCTGTGGTAGGCATGCCTGTTATTTCTGTTAAAATAGGAGATCATTGTTATCATGGCTTGTGTGATATGGGTGCTAGTGGTAGTGCAATACCTATTTCCTTATACCACGAAATTATGCATGATATTGTAGTAGCTGAAATAAAAGGTATTGATGTTAACATTAGGCTTGCTAATAGAGATACTATTTCGCTAATTGGGATTGTTAGAGACGTCGAAGTCTTGTGTGGGAAGGCTAAATATCCTGCTGATTTTCTTGTTCTTGGTTCCCCTCAAGATAGCTTTTGTCCCATTATATTTGGTAGACCCTTCTTGAATACTGTCAATGCTAAGTGTCAGGACCCCGATTCCAAGTCACATCGATCTAGTCAGTAACACCTTATATTACTTTGCGGCCTCACGCACGGTATTCCCACGGGTGTCGCGTTACCATGGCCCGGGACCATTTGCGCCTTTTGGGTCACGTATATGATAGTATCGCTAGCATCCATATGATAGAGAACCCGGGCCGACATGGCTAGTCGTGAACCCAAAGTGGCACTAACTTACGGGGACAGGCATACATGAATCAACATCGAGCATGTCGGTCAGCAGCGTGTGAATTCGGGCTGTAACACTGGGCTAACAGGACTCTGGTGAACCGGGCTATAACAGGCTAGGCAGGACTCCGGATGTCACCGCGTGATATTTCCCCGAAGGGACAGACACAGGAACGAAGTGAATCACATGCCGGCCAGTCAAGTGTTCCGGAGCAGTAGTGCTGGGCTAGCAGGACTCCGGTGACCCAGGCTGTAGCGGACTACTATGGCTCATGGAAGCACAAGACTACATTTCCCCATAAGAGAGGCTACGAAGGATAAACAACTAGGTTGTCGAATCCCACACATGCCAAGCATTTCAATCATACACACAATATGCTCAATATGTGCAATACAACATGGCATCACAACAAGGCTCTACGACTTAGAGTATCTATTCATTAGGCTCCAAGGAGCGAGATATTACAAACATGGGTCTCATGACCCAACAACAGAGCATACAAGCAACAAGCACATGCGGAAGCTTAACATGTCTGAGTACAGACATCTACAAATGAAAAAGGCTGAGAAGCCTGACTATCTACAAGACCCTCCCAAGGATACAAGATCGTAGCTGAGGTAACAAGCTAAACGTCAAAGTCCACACGGAACTACTAGCGAGACTGAAGTCTCTCTGCAAAACATAGAATAGGCAAACGTGAGTACAAATGTACCCAGCAAGACTTACATCAAAACTAACTACATATGCATCGGTATCAACAAAGAGGTGGTGGAGTTTAACTGCAGCAAGCCAGCTTTGACTCGGTGGCTATCCTAAACTACGACTGCAAGTAACTCTTTTGAGGTGGCGCACACGAGTCCACATATTCACCATACCAATACACCACTATGGACCCGCTCCCGTCTCCCTACGAGAATGCCATCCATAGCACTCACGCTTATCTTGCGCATTTTAGAGTATCCACTTTCACTTGTCTATGAACTATGCAAGGGCTCCAAGTTTCCATATCCGAGGAATCCGGCTATTCGAATAGATAATGATAACCCTGTAGGGGTGTACTTCTTCACACACGCTCTCGCCACTTACCACCATGTACACGTCGTGTATCTCGGCAACCTTCAAGCGGAAGCCTGGCGAGGGAGTCGGCCATGACCTGACTAACCAACAAGTCTCTAGTCCAGGTTTATTGCCTATTCGGGTTCCATCCGCAAGGAGATCCGGCCGGGGTGTCGCTCACGGCCCCAAACGATGTGTACAGAGTTCCCAAGCCCACCATCCGGGTGCCACTTGGTACACCGGGCCACTGTGCCTAGTCTGTCCCAAGCCCACCTATACCGGGTGCCACTTGGTAGACTACTAACAGTGCCTACAAACACCAGAAACTAGTTGCAACTCCAGGACAGAGATCAGGTTGATTAATAAGTCGAGAGAGCTTGGAGCGCCGGAGCCCAATGTGTGGTAGTAACTGTTCATGGATCACAAACACAGAACTCAGTTCCTGAGGACGGCTGCAATGAGACAACCCACCATGTACTCCTACATGGCCTCTCACCGCTACCTTTACCAAATCGTGTTCACACACTTAACTCACACACAGTAGGACATGTTCATCACCATTCTAATTCATCCCCGATGAATCAGACCTGACTCAACTCTACGCAGTAGCAGGCATGACAAACAAGCATGAATGAGTAGGCACATCAGGGCTCAAACAACTCCTACTCATGCTAGTAGGTTTCATCTATTTACTGTGGCAATGACAGGTCATGCAGAGGAAAGGGGTTCAGCTACCGCATCATGTAACAGTTGAATCGTTGTTGTCCTAATGCAGTAAAAGAGAGCAGGAGCGAGAGAGTTGGATTGTATCGGAATGAACAAGGGGGTTTTGCTTGCCTGGCACTTCTGAAGATAATATAGTTCTCCATCGGTGTCATCGATCACATCATTGAAGCAATGTCTATCGAGAGGGGACAAATACCGGCAACAGAGAAAGAAACACAATCAATGCAATGCACAATATGATGCATGACCATGGCATGGCAATATGATGTGATTTGGGATAATGCAACAAAAATTCATTTTAATTGAAGTGGAATTCAAAACTACATCAAATTCCAACTCCAAACCTATTATGAAATTTTCCCTAATCATGTTTCATCCTAAATAGTGAGGTTAACTTGCTCAAACATGCATGAAAATGGTACAGATGGATAGATTGGATTTTTTTGATCATTTTTCATATCTAAATTATTTCATTTGGAGTTACGTTTGAATTTATATGAATTTTAGAAGTTTTGGGTATTTTCTGAAAATAATAAATCATTTCTGATTTATTTCAAAATTCCAGAAAGTATTTACTGCATCAGCCTAACGTCATTCTGACGTCAGCAGGTCAACGGCGCTAGCCCAGGTCAAACCTGACGGCTGGGACCCACACGTCAGTGACACAGGGCTGGTTAGTGTCGCTGACAGGTGGGACCGGTCAACGTCCACGTCAGCAAAGTCAATGCTGATGTGTCGGTCCCGCTGGGTTATGAACTAATCTAAACAGAAATCAAATTAACCTAAATAGGCACAGGGGCCCACATGGCAGTGGCTCTAGGGGTGTTTAGTAGGGTCATTAGCGCTAATTAAACTGGCGCCACGTCAGCAGTTGACACCGACAGCCACAACAACGGCGGGGACTCGCCGGAGTTGCTCGGGACGGCACTACAGAGCACCGCTTCGCGCGGGGTTTGCGGCTACCGCGAGCTGGCGGTGCAGCGCATCTGATGGAGTAAGCAGAAGGGGCTGCGGTGGTCTGTGGTGACGACAACAGCGAGCTAGGCGGCGGCCGGAGTTCGGGCGCTGATGAAAACGACGGCTACAGTGAGCGCTAAGCCACGGGGTTAAGGGGAAACGACGGCGAAGCTCACGGTGATCATGAAAAGGGGCTCGGCTTGCTCGGGGATGTCCTGTGGCCGGCGAATCAACGACGGTGGTGGTCGGATGCAGAGGACGAGGACGACGGCGTAGTCGGTGTTGCGGTGCGTCTGGTGAAGCGTGGCCCGGCGGAGACGATGAGCAGGTCATGGCGGAGCTTCCAGAGAGGGAGAAGGGGCACGGGGACAGCGGTGGCTACGGAAACGGCGGCGGTGCGCTCATGGCCGGCTCGGTCATGGGGAGGAACGAGAGGGAGGCGAGGGGGAAAGTGAACGAGGGGGTCAGCAGGATCCAGGAGGCCACGCGGAGTGTGCCTGCGTCATTGCGCTGGCGAGGGAGGGCCAGACAGGTAGCTGCGTGCCGGCGCGCGTGAGCGTCGTGCGTTGCTTCCCCTCCGCCTTCTGGCGAGAGGAGGAAGACAACTGGCAGGGGAGGTGGGCTGCTGGGCTGCACAGTAACGGCCGGCTAGGTGGGCTGCAGGTAAGTTCATACTCTCTCCCCTGCTTATCTAATTCTTTTCCGTTTTCTATTTCTGCTTTATGTTTTGCGAATAAAATACTAACCAAAACACTTTGATTAATTCTGTAATTTTTTGTGAGGAATATTTGAATTATTTTCAAACCACACAACAAATTTCAGAATAGTTGGAGCAACCAATATTTAATGGTAAATTTTAAACTCCAACTCAAATACCATAATGATTTAATTCATTGACCAAAATGTCCTTGAAAAATATGCATCATCTCTGGTAGAGGCTTTCACCTTTTTCCATAAATCATGAACATTTTATAAGGATATTTTGAGTTCATTGAAAATATTTTGGTTGAACCTATTTGAGTTCTTTTGATGCTAGGGTTTGAACATCCCCATTTCAAATTTCCATGAAAGTTAAACATGATGCAAGCAAGATGCAAACACTAGGCAGCACCAGGAGCTAGGGCTGTGACACTAAGATAGACTGCAATAAGGATATTGTCTCTGTTGGTTTAGGGGATATGTCTCATGAGTTTATTTTTTTTTCTGAATTTCGTAGACAACCCCATGATAAAGAAATGCCTAGTAAATATGAAATTATTGGTCTTGCTTCTTTTGCCGTGCCTCCTACTGATTCATTAGAACAATACTTGGTAGACCATGAAAATGATATGTTTATGAATGAAAGAAGGGAAATAGATGAAGTATTCTTTAAACAGGGACCTATTCTCAAACACAACTTGCCCGTTGAAATCCTAGGGGATCCTCCTCCGCCCAAGGGTGATCCCGTGTTTGAGCTTAAACCATTATCTGATACTCTTAAATATGCTTATCTTGATGAAAAGAAAATATATCTTGTTATTATTAGTGCTAACCTTTCAGAGAAGGAGGAAGAGAAATTATTGAAAACTCTAAAGAAGCATCGTGCTGCTATTGGATATACTCTTGATGATCTTAAGGGCATTAGTCCCACTCTATGTCAACAGAAAATAAATTTGGAGGAAGACGCCAAACCAATTATTGATCATCAACGACGGCTGAATCCTAAGATGAAAGAAGTGGTAAGAAAGGAAATATTAAAGCTCCTTGGAGCAGGTATAATTTATCCCATTGCTGATAGTCAGTGGGTAAGTCCTGCTCATTGTGTCCCTACGAAGGGAGGTATTACTGTTATTCCTAATGATAAAGATGAATTGATTCCGCAAAGAATTATTATGGGTTATAGGATGGTAATTGATTTCCGCAAATTAAATAAGGCTACTAAAAAGATCATTACCCTTTGCCTTTTATTGATCAAATGCTAGAAAGAATTATCCAAACATACACATTTTTTTCTTTCTAGATGGTTACTCTGGCTTCTCTCAAATACCTGTGTCAGCTGATGATCAATCAAAGACCACTTTTACTTGCCCTTTTGGTACTTTTGCTTATAGACGTATGCCTTTTGGTTTATGTAATGCACCTGCTACCTTTCAAAGATGCATGATGGCTATATTCTCTGACTTCTGTGAAAAGATATGTGAGGTTTTCATGGATGATTTCTCCATTTATGGATCCTCTTTTGATGATTGCTTAAGCAACCTTGATCGAGTTTTGCAGAGATGTGAAGAAACTAATCTTGTTCTAAATGGGGAGAAATGCCACTTTATGGTTAGTGAAGGTATTGTCTTGGGGCATAAAATTTCTGAAAGAGGTATTGAAGTTGATAAAGCTAAAGTTGATGCTATTGAAAAGATGCCATGTCCCAAGGACATTAAAGGTATAAGAAGCTTACTCGGCCATGCCAGTTTTTATAGGAGGTTCATTAAGGACTCCTCAAAAATTTCTCGGCCTTTGACTAATCTATTACAAAAAGATATTCCTTTTGTCTTTGATGATGATTGCGTAGAAGAATTTGAAATACTTAAGAAAGCATTGATTTCTGCACCTATTGTTCAGCCACCTGATTGGAATTTACCCTTTGAAATTATGTGTGATGCTAGTGATTATGTTGTAGGTGCTGTTCTAGGGAAAAGAGTTGATAAGAAATTAAATGTTATTCAATATGCTAGTAAAACTCTAGACAATGCCCAGAGAAATTATGCTACCACTAAAAAAGAATTTTTAGCAGTTGTATTTGCTTGTGATAAGTTCAGATCTTATATAGTTGATTCTAAAGTAACTACTCACACTGATCATGCTGCTATTAAATATCTTATGGAAAATAAAGATGCTAAACCTAAACTTATTAGATGGGTTCTCTTGCTACAAGAATTTGATTTGCATATTATTGATAGAAAGGGAGCTGAGAACCCCGTTGGAAACAACTTGTCTAGGTTAGAGAATGTTCTTGATGACCCACTACCTATTGATGATAGCTTTCCTGATGAATAATTAAATGTCATAAATGCTTCTCGTACTGCTCCATGGTATGCTGATTATGCTAATTATATTGTTGCTAAATTCATACCACCTAGTTTCACATACCAGCAAAAGAAAAAGTTCTTCTATGATTTGAGACATTAATTTTGGGATGACCCACTTCTTTATAAAGAAGGAGTAGATGGTATTATTAGACGTTGTGTACCTGAGCATGAACAGGAACATATCCTATGCAGGTGTCACTCTGAGGCTTATGTAGGACACCATGCTGGAGATAGAACTGCACACAAGGCATTGCAATCCGGTTTTTATTGGCCTACTCTCTTCATGGATGCTCGTAATTTTGTCTTGTGTTGTGATGAATGTCAAAGAATTGGTAATATTAGTAGACATCAGGAAATGCCTATGAATTATTCACTTGTTATTGAACCATTTGATGTTTGGGGCTTTGATTATATGGGACCTTTTCCTTCCTCTAATGGGTATACACATATTTTAGTTGCTGTTGATTACGTTACTAAGTGGGTAGAAGCTATTCCAACTAGTAGTGCTGATCATAACACCTCTATTAAGATGCTTAAAGAAGTTATTTTCTCGAGGTTTGGAGTCCCTAGATATTTAATGACTGATGGTGGTTCACACTTTATTCATGGTGCCTTTCGTAAAATGCTTGCTAAGTATGACATTAATCATAGAATTGCATCTCATTATCACCCACAGTCTAGTGGTCAAGTAGAATTGAGCAACAGAGAGCTCAGATTAATTTTGCAAAAGACTGTTAATAGATCTAGAAATAATTGGTCCAAGAAACTTGATGATGCATTATGGGCCTATAGAACTGCATATAAAAATCCTATGGTTATGTCTCCGTATAAAATGGTTTATGGTAAAGCATGCCACTTAACTCTTGAACTAGAACATAAGGCATATTGGGCCATTAAAGAGCTCAATTATGATTTCAAACTTGCCGATGAGAAGAGGTTATTTGACATTAGCTCACTTGATGAATGGAGAACCTAGGCTTATGAGAATGCCAAGCTGTTTAAAGAAAAAGTTAAAAGATGGCATGATAAAAGGATACAAAAGCGTGAGTTTAATGTAGGTGATTATGTATTGCTATACAACTCTCGTTTAAGATTTTTTGCAGGCAAACTCCTCTCTAAATGGGAAGGTCCTTATGTTATCGAGGAGGTCTATCGTTCCGGTGCCATAAAAATCAACAACTTCGAAGGCACAAATCCGAGGGTGGTGAACGGTCAAAGAATTAAACATTATATCTCAGGTAATCCTATAAGTGTTGAAACTAATATTATTGAAACCGTAACCCCGGAGGAATACATAACGGACACTTTCTGGAACGTTTCAGACTCTGAAAGGGAATAAGTATGTGGTACGGTAAGTAAACCGACTCCAAAACAGTTCTAATGGCAATATTTCTTTGTTTTGGAATATTTAATAAAATAGGAAAATAAGAAGCAGACCGGAAAGGACACGAGGCTCCCACGAGGGTTGGAGGCGCGCCCTACCCCCCTGGGCGCGCCCCTTGCCTTGTGGGCACCTCGTGTGCTCTCCGGACTCCTTTTTCTTGCATGATACTTCTTTTGGTCGGTAAAAATTCATTATATAATCTCCTAAAGGTTTTGACCATGGTATCACGCAAATATCCCTTGTCTTTGTTTCGAGCTGTTTTTCTGACAGATCTAGGTCGTCATGTCGTCTTTAAGCCCCTCCAAGGACAAGTTCTTCGAGAAGATCATCAACCCCTACCTTGCGGAGGTGCTGCAATACCCTCAAACCATTGAGATGCGTGAGGGGTTGTTGCACATCCACGATGTTGAGGGACCAAGGAGGACCGGAAGCACGGAGGCAAGGCTCGAGGCATTGGAGCAACAAGTTTTCAAGTTTCAGGAGATGGTGGAGCATGGACTCGACTCCAATCACATTATGATCACGGAGTTCACCAACCAATACAAGTTGTACGTTACGGACATTGGGGAGGCCATCTTCAAGCTTCATGAGAAAATCGAGCACCTTCAAGTCCAGATCTATGAACTGCAAAACCAAAACTGTGAGTATGAATATAGATACAAGAGGATGAGTTTGGCTGCAGATTTGAGGATTCGGGAGACTCGATCATCCTTCTATGATGGTGAGGCCATGCCTTGGAAGAGGGACGACAAGCCTACATCATCAACAACTCCATCTCCTTCACCAGCAAAAGATATATAAACACATGGGTATGGGCACTCCCCTTGGCAACTTCCAAGCTTGGGGAAGTGCCCCGGTATCGTATCACCATCACTTTTATCTTTACCATTTTTCTTAGTTCGATCCTTTTGATAATATCTTGATCTAGTAGAATAAAGTTTTAGTATGATCTAGTTGTGAGTTTTGCTTTATGATCCTTCTATGTAATTGTGTTCGTGAGCTATATATAATAAAGATTAGTGTTGAGTCAAGGGCTTGATTATTTTGCTATGATCTTGAGGGAATAAAAAAAGAGAAGAAAAAAAGAAAAAAAAGATCATATGGATCTTATGGAGAGTAATGACTTCACATATAAAGAGTATGATGAATAAAAGTTGATGAGAGTTGACAAACATAGTTTTGGTCATCGTTGCAATTAATAGGAAGTAATAAAGAAAGAGAGGTTCTCATATAAATATACTATCATGGACATCTTTGATGCTTGTGAGCACTCGTTAAAGTATGACATGCTAAGAGTTGATGTTGGACAAGGAAGACAACGTAATGGTTTATGTTTTCTTACATCTGAGATAAATTATATTGTCATGGATCATCCAACATGTTGAGCTTGCCTTTCCCTCTCATGCTAGCCAATTTCTTTGCACCAAGTAGAGATACTACTTGTGCTTCCAAATATCCCTAAACCCAGTTTTGCCATGAGAGTCCACCATATCTACCTATGGATTGAGTAAGATCCTTCAAGTAAGTTGTCATCGATGCAAGCAAAAAAAATGCTCTCTAAATATGTATGACTTATTAGTGCGGAGAAAATAAGCTTTATATGATCTTGTGATATGGAAGAAATAAAAGCGATGGATTGCATAATAAAGGTTCATATCACAAGTGGCAATATATTGTGACGTTCTCTTGCATTAAGATTTCGTGCATCCAACCATAAAAGCGCATGACAACCTTTGCTTCCCTCTGCGAAGGGCCTATCTTTTACTTTTATCTTCTACCTTACATAAGAGTCATGGTAATCTTCACCTCTCCTTTTTTACATTTTATCCTTTGGCAAGCACAATGTGTTGGAAAGATCCTGATATATATAGCTAATTGGATGTGAGCCTTCATGAACTATTATTGTTGACATTACCCTTGAGGTAAAATGTTGGGAGGCAAAACTATACGCCCCTACCTTTCTCTGTGTCCGATTAAAACTTCATACCCATAAATATTGCGCGAGTGTTAGCAATTATGAAAGACTAAAGGATGGTTGAGTATGTGGACTTGCTGAAAAGCTCTTATATTGACTCTTTCCTATGTTATGATAAATTGCAATTGCCTCAATGACTAAGATTAGAGTTTGTTGGTTCTCAATGAAGTTTATGATTCATACTTGAAATTGTGATTGAATTGTTACTTTAGCATAAGAGATCATATGACAATATATATATATGTTGCTGTTCTAAGAATGATCATGATGCCCTCATGTCCGTATTTTATTTTTATCGACACCTCTATCTCTAAACATGTGGACATATTTTTCAATTTTGGCTTTCTCTTAAGGACAAGCAAGGTCTAAGCTTGGGGGAGTTGATACGTCCATTTTACATCATGCTTTTATATCGATATTTATTGCATTATGGGCTGATATTACACATTATGTCACAATACTTATGCCTATTCTCTCTTATTTTACAAGGTTTACATAAAGAGGGAGAATGCCGGCAGCTGGGATTCAGGGCTGGAAAAGGAGAAAATATTATAGACCTATTCTGCACAGCTCCAAAAGTCCTGAAACTTCACGAAAGCTATTTCCAGAATATATAAAAAATACTGAGCGCAAGAAGTTCTAGAGGGGGGCCACACCCTGGCCACGAGGGTGGGGGCGCGCCCTACCCCCTGGGCGGGCCCCCCTGCCTCGTGGGCCCCCTGGTGGCCCTCCGATGCCCATCTTCTGCTATACAGAGTCTTTCGCTGAGGAAAAATCATAAGCAAGCTTTCGGGACGAGACTCCGCTGTCACGAGGCGGAACCTTGGCGGAACCAATCTAGGGCTCCAACGGAGCTGTTTTGCCGGGGAAACTTCCCTCCAGGAGGGGGAAATCATCACCATCGTCATCACCAACAATCCTCTCATCGGGAGGGGGTCAATCTCCATCAACATCTTCACCAGCACCATCTCATCTCAAACCCTAGTTCATCTCTTGTATTCAATTTTTGTATCCAAACCTCAGATTGGTACCTGTGGGTTGTTAGTAGTGTTGATTACTCTTTGTAGTTGATGCTAGTTGGTTTACTTGGTGGAAGATCATATGTTCAGATCCATTATGCATATTAATACCCCTCCGATTATGAACATGAATATGCTTTGTGATTAGTTACGTTTGTTCCTGAGGACATGCGAGAAGTCTTGCTATTAGTAGTCATGTGAATTTGGTATTCGTTCGATATTTTGATGAGATGTATGTTGTCGTCCCTCTAGTGGTGTCATGTGAACGTCGACTACATGACACTTCACCATTGTTTGGGCCTAGAGGGAGGCATTGGGAAGTAATAACTAGATGATGGGTTGCTAGAGTGAAAGAAGCTTAAACCCTAGTTTATGCGTTGCTTCGTAAGGGGCTGATTTGGATCCATATGTTTCATGCTATGGTTAGGTTTACCTTTATACTTTTGTTGTAGTTGCGGCTGCTTGCAATAGGGGTTAATCATAAGTGGGATGCTTGTCCAAGTAAGGATGGTACCCAAGCACCGGTCCACCCACATATCATACTATCAAAGTACCGAACGCGAATCATATGATCGTGATGAAAACTAGCTTGACGATAATTCCCATGTGTCATCAGGAGCGCTTTACATCATATAAGAGTTTGTCCAGGCTTGTACTTTGCTACAAAAAGTATTGGGCCATATTGCTGCACCTTATTTACTTTTATTACTTGCTACTCGTTACTAATTACCTTATCATAAAACTATCTTTTACCGATAATTTCAGTGCTTGCAGAGAATACCTTGATGAAAACCGCTTATCATTTCCTTCTGCTCCTTGTTGGGTTCAACACTCTTACTTATCGAAAGGACTACGATAGATCCCCTATACTTGTGGGTCATCAATTGGCTCAGCCTCTACTTCGACCATTTAGCTTAGTTTAAATTTATGTTGTATGTTTGGTTATGCAAAACTATCTATGTTTATGTTTGAATGCATGCTACTTTCGGTTGAACCTGCTTTGAACTTGATCATATTGAAGTTTACAACCTTAAGTTTAGGGGATCAACTAGAAAAGGCCAAAAATTGTTGGGGTATATATATATATATATATAGGGTCGCGCTATTCGTCACCCTGGGTGAGGAATAGTTATTCTTCACCCCCTTCTATTTTACCATCAATGCACCGTAATTTTACGTTCCGTAAGTTTTGTCTTATTTCCGACGCAAAAAGAGACCGTAAGAAAATATATAATCGCCGTAAAAAATATTTTATGTTATGTAAAATTACAAACGTAAAAACATAGTCTAAAATACACATAAACTGTAAATTTTCTTGTCTTATGACCTATATTTTTATTTTCTTATATCAAAATTTATGTAGTGAATCAATAGGAATGTAACTATTTGAATTCCAAACGTAATTTAATTATGAAACGATCGTAAGATTACCTCGGGTGAAGAATAACTTATTCTATACCCTGGGTGATGAATAGTAACACTATATATATATATATATGTCCACTAAGGGTTTTAGTCCTTTAACTTTTTGAGGATCGCCTAGAGATGTCCTTATGACTTGTTTATTTTAGTTCTTCACAATGTGATGCTCTATATGTGCAACTATTTGTCGTGCAGTTCAATTTCATCAATAACAGTTTCAACAATACCACTATGAATTACGATATTTGGTTGCTATTAAGGATATTGCAGTTAACATGCCTTTTCGTTTTTTAAACAATAACTAGTGTACTGTAGACCTGCACAATACGAGTTTGAAAGACTATTTGCTTGTTTTTAAATGTTATGCCTGATGCAGTTAACACACATTTCCACTTCTTGTTTTGCTTAACTAGCATGCTTAAGCCTGCACACTGAAGCTATCATTTCTAGATTATGTTGTCTACCATGGATATATTTGGTTGATGTTTAGCCTGTTGTGCTTAACATGCCTTTATATGTACTCATGCAGGACAATATTGAGAACAATGTTGTTTTCCATCGAGGTTAGTTTCATCACACTTCTTATATGTACTCATTGTTTAGGATATCGGTAGCTGGTACCATATAGCCTAGGGCTGATAACAGATTAATCATCGAATTGGACATTTCACTAAATATATCTATAACCCATTTATCAGTAGGTTAACTAGGGCCATATTTAATATATTTGAGGCTACATATCAACATACATTGTACTAAATGACTAAATATGCAATCCTAGGCTACATAGCAACAAGGAAGAGTGTTACCTTAATGTTCTCATGATGTCTAGATATACATGTAATAAAATCTTATATAATGGGTTGGAGGGAGTGTTGTACTACATCATTTTTCAATTGTTGTTTAGCTTCTAATATTAACTTGGTGCTTTTAGGTACATATATCATTGCCAAAGATCCACACTTCGACCCTTTCTACGTATGGGGCAATGAGATATTCATGAACCAGCATCAAGTGAGGAAACTGATAAAGATTATTATTAAAATGGGTCAAAAGATGTCAATCGAACTATTTGTTTACACTTTATGCAAGACAACAGTGAACTGTAGGATGGTAAGTAAGAACCATGTAGCCTTCTTTTTACTGCATGTAATGAGTTGTGTTTGATGACAATATCTGAATCTTCTTTCTTTTGAAGTGGATCCTGAAGTAGTTTACTCAAGATTACCTCTCAAACTACATGATTGGCGTCCGACCATCACAAGGGGTTGGATTAGAGTCCTGCATGCCTTCTGCATCCAGGAGATCATAATAGGGCCATTCCGCCTCACCTTGTTCAGCAACCGGAATGTCTGTCGCCTCTTTCTTTACCATCTGTAAAAGTAAAAGTATAGAACCCTGGTTCATCATTCTTTATTTGGTGCTTATGTAATTCTTAAACATATGTACTTGTGAATCGAATAATGCATTGTTTGTTTGAACCTGACGGATATGAATAAAGCTATAGCCTACTTTCAAGTTTAACTTAGGTGCAATTTCAAATAACAACAATTAAATTAGGGCGGAATTACATTGTGCAGGTCATTACGACACACACTGTTGGTAAAACACAAACGTTTGCGATATACATCATAATCCGAGATGGTTCACAGAGAGGAAATGTGTGCAAGCATGCACATAGTTGCCATTTGCAAAGGATGTCTGATGCCAGACACTATCACATACGGTGCGGGAAAACTAAATGTTTGTGGTTGTCTACCTATCGTACATGGTTTATAATCATGAACTTTTTGTGATGTGTCAGGCATCATAAAACTCCCGTGCCTGGAATCTTCCTGGAAAGCTCCCATGCCTGGAATCCGCCTGGTTATAGGTAAAACCACAAAACTCCGACTGCGATGGCAATGCGAGCACAAACGAGTAGCAGGGATGAAGCGTTTGGGACATTTGAGATATCAGAAACGGTTATATAGGGACAACTATATGCATCAAGGCTCCCTATCCCCGACGGTTTTTGGGTTGTGTGGGAAGGACCCTCCTATCGCCCACACTCACTTTGTGACGGTTCCAAATGCCGTCGCGGAAAGGGGTTAAAACCCGTTTGTATAGCACCTACGCGTACCAGTGATAAGGTTTGGATCAATGATCGTTACCGACTCTGGAGTGCAGCAGAAGTAGACAAGTCGGTGTAGATCATATTTGGAGTCCCTCATACCGTAGATGAACAATCCCGCGAACCATCCACGAACGATCCCTCGAACATAAGATCGAAAGCACGACCTCTCTACTAGGCTGTAAGCATACGTTCTTCATGATCCAGCAGCGCTTCGCCGTCTAGAGCCGGAGAATTTGAGGGAGGATATCCGAACCACAATGGGCTTCTAATTATGAGGATTACACGATCTAGGTCAAGCTGTAATTGATCAACTAGGATCAACTAGAACTACAGGAACTAGAGGAGGCTGCAAAATTTATGTAGAAAAAGTGCCAACATCTCTAGTATATATAGGTTGGAAGGAGAGGGGAGCGGGGCTGCCAAGAGAAGGGAAAATACTCCTCTCCCCTTGCGCTGGCCAAGGAGGGGAGGAGGAGTCCTCCCCCCCTTCCCAATTCGGCCTCCCTCAAAGGTGAAAGGGGCCCCACCCCTATTTGGCCTTGGTAGCCCAACTCCTCTTCCACCTCTTGGCCTTTTAAGGCCTGTTGATATTTAATTACTTATAAAATCCTTCTAACAATTACTAGAGCCTTTTATATATTATTTAACATCACCAGAAAATTTTCCACCTATATATTATTTATTGGGAATATCCGGCTTCCGGTTCCTCTCGAAACTATTTTGAGTATTAATGAAACAATTCCACAGATAAATCCTCGATACTCTCGTCCTACTAAAAGTCAACATATCATGATTACCTTATGCTTGTGACCCCGTAGGTTTGGTAAATCATAGACATGAACGAAACCCCTTTGTTCAATGTCCGATAGCGGAACCGTGGACGTCCATATCGATCCTTATGATTACACGAATGACATTTGGGTGAACCTTTGGTTATCATGTGATGTTCCCCTTGCTTTGTGATACTTTACAAAACCCTAGGTGAGATATACCGGTATCCTCTTGAGTCATACACATGCTCACTATATTGGTCTCCTCGTTACCGGTTTTGTTCTTCTTTCTCGTTGACATGTTCTGGCATCCCCGTGACGTAGTCACCTGTGTCTGGATAGAGGATGATGGATGCCATCACATCAAGAGGGCCCAAATAATATCCCTCCATCATTGGAGGAGCAAGTTCAACTCTCGAGCTATCTAGTCCCTTGTCAAACTTTTCGATGAACTTGTAAGTTGTCTTTATGATCACCTAGTTATAAATGACATTTGAGCAAGTCCAAAGTTCATGGTATGATAATAAGTGACTATGATACTCTCATGGTCTAAGGAAATAAATCACATGTTAACACTCCATGTTATAACAATTGACTTCAGATGATCGTATCTCAAAGTATAACAAACAAGTTTGGGTCGATTCAATACGATCGTTCTTCTAACATCATATTCTCAAAGTTCTTTTAGGACTATTGTGAAAGTTAACGCTATCCTAAGATCCGGAAAACATGATCACGAACAATACTTGAGCTAGTCTTAGAGGCGAGACTAGGAATTTTATTATATTGTTATCCTTCCACATATGCATATGACTTTCCACTAAATCACATATTCCAGGATCATAGTAGTTAGAGCATAGAATATAAACTACTAATTATGAATAGGGAATATAATAATACAATACTATTACCTCTAGGGCATACTTCCAACACAACTAGAACTAGAGAACAACAGGAGGCTCCAAAATTTGTGTGTTTAGAATTACCCAAAACCTCTAGTATATATTGGTTGGAGGTGGAGGACAGGGTGCCACAATGGGGGACGAGGGGGGGGGGGGTTCCCCACTTGGCTGGCCAAGAGGAGGGGGATTCCCCTCCAATCCGGCCTCCCCTGTCTCCTTTCCATGGGGAGAGGGGTGCCACCTATATTGGTCCCTTGTGGTGTAGCGACCAGACCTCAAACGGTCCAATCTCTGTGCTCAGGTGTCATCCCTGGATCAGTAATGCTGACACCACATAGTACTTGAAATCACACACTTATTACATCGAGTGTCTCAAAAGAGAACTCATTACAATACATATGGCTTAAGGCCATCTAATAACGATAACAGCGGAAGGCTTGGAAGATAAGTGAGTCCATCAACTCCAACGGCATCACTGAGTATAGAACCACGACCTAAAAACTCCTTAATCGTCATCTGAAAAGTCTGCAACATTAACGTTGCAGCCCGAAACGGGTCAGCACATGGATATGCTGGCAAAGTAACACATAGAGAGTAATGAAATGAAACAACTATTCTATATGCATATTTGGCTGGTGGAAAGCTCTATGGTTACAATTTTGCGTAAAGCCAATTTTTCCCTACTGCAAGGAATAAATTTTATTTAACTATCATGGTAGTTGTTAAACATTGAGAATGGTTGACAGCATTCTCAATCCCAATTAAGCATCATCATTAAACAAAACCCAACAAATTAAATTTTAGAGTAACATGTTGAGATTCACATGATAATCCAGGTACTAGATACTCAAGATGTCCATAACCGGGGACACGGCTAATCATGATTAGTTTATACACTCTGCAGAGGTTTGCGCACTTTTCCCCACAAGACTCGATCGCCTCCGTTTGGTTTCTCGCACTGCAAGGTGTTTGAGAAGACGGATGACCGAGACATAGTCTTTCAGAAGCGCTAGCACCTTACGATCGGGTAGACCGTTACACCTACTTTCCCCTACATCTGCTAGTCTACCACTGTAAGAGTTCGCACAACTTAATCAACTATGCTAGAGCCCATAATAGCTTGTGGCTGCACACGGAAGTTTCTAGCATGAATAATCTCATGATCCCTTTGAGCCTGGGTGGCGGTCCATAAAGAAAACAGGCAATCCTGGAATACCCAGGTACCTCAATCCACCCAGATGTGTGTTTAAGTTGCCACCTTAAATAAACCATTAATTAACAATCTCACATCTGTCATGGATACACTCACCCAATCCATGTCTACTAGCATAGCATGGCATAATAAGCAAACGTAGAAGTAACTCCCAAAGGTTTGATAATAAACAGGTATTAGGTACTACCTCAACTACTTCCCAAACCCACAATTTAATTAGATCCTAATCATGCAGTGTGTGAGGATTGATCTAATGCAATAAAACTGGGTAGTGGGAAAACATGATCAAAGTGTTACTTGCCTTGCTGATGATCCGGGAAACCTAGCGATTCGAAGTAGCAAGCGGCGCACTCTGGGTACTCTATCGCAAACAAACAAGCATACAATAAGTACTCAACTAATGCATAGGTAAAACTCAAATAAGAGATCTAACCAGAAAGTTCAACTTAAGAACTCCGGTTGGCAAAAAGAATCAAATCGAACGAAGCAACGAAAGACAAACGACAAAAGAAACAGGCTTCGTTTACTATTCTGGATCTAAGGCAATTTTTATAGTGGCAAAAACTTGCTTAAGTTGGTTAAACGGAAAGAGGTTTTGAGACGAAACTCCAGGCGCTTGAATCGCCTGATTCCGATAAACGAGCAAAAAGTTAGACTAAAACGAAAATCAGATCAGAAATTGCGATCAGAAAAATTGCGGATTTAATCCGAGAAAAATAAAAACGACGAACGTTCGCTAGAACGAACGAATGGACGAATGCTCGCTATTTAAATAAACCGGAAAAACCGATCTATTTAAAAAAACCAAAACTAAAAAACGAACAAAACCGTCGGAAAAACTGGCGACGGCGAGGTCTACCTCCGGCGGTGCTCCGGCGGGCGGCGGCGGTGCTCCGGCGGCAGCGGTGGTCGGCGGCGGCGCGGGGCGGCGGGGCGGCGCAGCGCGGCGGCGCTAGAGCGGCAGGGCTGGGGCGCTAGGGTTTGGGAGGTCCCGGGCAGGGCTCCCCGGCTTATGAAGCCGGACGGGCCTAGTGTCCGGGTCGGACACGGCCCGTTAGGTTGGTTGCGTTTTTTTAAATAGTTACGCTCAGAAAAAACAAAGGAATACTAAACGGACTCCAAAAATCCTGAAATAAATTTTCCCCGGCTTCTAAAATCAAGCTGCACAGGATGAACACTTATTTGGGGCCTAAATGCAATTTTGAAAAACACACATTTTTCCTAAATTCAAATAAAATAACAAATAAAACCAAAATAAATCTTATTTGATTTTTTTATTAAATCCTCAATATTTCTTTATTTTGGGAAAGTCATTTTATTCCCTCTCTCATATTTTTGTAATAGAAATAATTGAAGATAAAATAAATAAAATCAAAAGATCCTATTTTCAAAATATGAGACAACTCAAATATGAAAATAACGAAATCCCCAACTCTCTCCGAGGGTCCTTGAGTTGCGTGAAATTTCTAAGATCAACCAAAATGCAATAAATATGACATGCAATGATGATCTAGTGTATAACATTCCAAATTGAAAATTTGGGATGTTACAAACCTACCCCCCTTAAGATGAATCTCGCCCTCAAGATTCGGGTTGGCTAGAAAATATGTGAGGGTGGTCTTTCAGCAATTCTTCCTCTTGTTCCCAGGTGGCTTCATCCTCCGTGTGGTGGCTCCACTGAACCTTGCAAAACTTGATAACCTTGCTGCGGGTGACTCGACTGGCATACTCTAGAATCTTAACTGGTTTCTCCTCATAGGTCAAATCACTGTCCAACTGAATTGCTTCCAGTGGTACCGTATCTCTCAGCGGTATGTCAGCCATCTCCGCATGGCACTTCTTCAACTAGGATACATGGAACACGTCGTGGACTCCCGACAATCCTTCGGGCAATTCCAACTTGTAGGCTACTTCTCCCATACGCTCCAAAACTTTGTGTGGGCCTAAAAACATGGCGCTAATTTTCCCTTAACTCCAAGGCGCTTAATTCCTCGAAGTGGTGATACTCGAAGATAAACTCGGTCTCCGGCTTCGTAAACTGTCTCCTTGCATTTAGAATCTGCATAACTCTTCTGCCTGGATTGAGCTACCTTCAGCCTGTCGTGAATTAATTTCACTTTCTGTTCAGATTCCTTTATCAGATCAGGTCCAAACAACTGGCGGTCTCCAACTTCATCCCAGGACAATGGGGTCCTGCACCTCCTTTCGTACAAGGCTTCGAAAGGGGCCATCTTCAAACTGGATTGATAGATGTTGTTGTAAGAGAACTCTGCATATGGCAAATTCTCGTCCCAACTAGATCCGTAATCTAGTGCACAAGCTCTTAGCATATCCTCCAAAATCTGATTGACTCTCTCAGTCTGTCCATCTGTCTGTGGGTGGAAAGCTGTGCTAAACTCCAGTCTGGTTCCCAAAGTTTCATGCAACTGATTCCAGAACTTTGAGGTAAACTGGGTTCCTCTATCTGATACTATACTCCTTGGAACTCCATGCAAACAAACGATTCTAGTCATGTATATCTTTGCCAACTTTGCACTGGTATAGGTAGTCTTCACTGGAATGAAATGAGCTACCTTTGTCAAGCGATCGACTACAACCCATATCGAGTCATAGCCTGAACATGTTCTGGACAATCCTGTAATAAAATCCATGCCTAACTTATCCCACTTCCATTCGGGTATGGGAAATGGCTGTAGCAATCCGACTGGCTTCTGATGTTCTGCCTTTACTCTCTGACATACATCACAAACTACTACATATTCCGCAATATCCTTCTTCATTCCGGCCCACCAGAAAATATCCCTCAAATCCAAATACATCTTGGTATTTCCTGGGTGAATCGAATAGGGTGAATCATGGGCCTCTTGTAAAATTAACTTCCTGATCTCCGAATCATTAGGCACATAAACACGGTCTTCAAACCATAAGGTATCGTGCTCATCTTCACAAAATCCCTTAGCTTTTCCTTTGCTCATTTTCTCCTTAATAGAAGCAATCTCATTGTCAGTCTTTTGAGCTTCTCTGATCCTATCCATCAATATAGACTGAATCTCCAATGTTGCTACATACCCTCTCAGAACTATTTCCAAACAAAGCTCTCGAAGATTTTCGGCTAACTCCCTTGGTAAATCTCTTGTCATTAAGGGGTTGACGTGGCTCTTACGGCTCAACGCGTCAGCTACTACGTTAGCCTTTCCGGGGTGATAATGCAATTTCATATCATAATCCTTGATGAGCTCCAACCATCTCCTTTGTCTGAGGTTCAACTCCTTCTGTGTGAAAATATACTTCAAACTCTTATGATCCGTGTACACCTCGCAATGGTTTCCAATCAGGAAATGTCTCCAAGTCTTCAATGCATGCACTATGGCTGCTAACTCCAAATCATGTGTAGCATAATTCAACTCATGAGGCTGAAGCTGTCGTGAGGCATATGAAACAACTCTTCCTTCCTGCATAAGTACTGCTCCAAGTCCTCGACATGAAGCGTCACAATACACCTCATAATCCTTGGTCTGGTCTGGCAAAATCAACACTGGTGAGGTAACCAAACGTTTCTTCAACTCCTGAAAACTAGCCTCACATTCCTCAGTCCATATGAACTTGGTATCCTTCTTTAACAACTCCGTCATAGGCTTCGCAATCTTTGAGAAATTCTCAATAAACCTCCGGTAGTATCCTGCGAGTCCAAGAAAACTCCGGATCTCTCCAACTGTGGTTGGCGCTTCCCACTTGGTCACAGTATCAACTTTAGTGGGATCTACTGCTATACCTTCTCCGGATATAACGTGTCCGAGAAATCCAACTTCTTTCAACCAAAACTCACATTTGCTAAATTTGGCATATAATTGATGTTCTCTGAGCTTTCCAAGAACCAAACGCAAATGCTCCTTATGCTCCTCTTCATTTTTCGAGTAAACCAGGATATCATCAATGAACACTACGACGAACTTATCCAAGAACTCCATAAACACTTTGTTCATCATGTTCATAAAATATGCAGGTGCGTTAGTCAGACCAAATGACATAACGGTATACTCGTACAGCCCATACCTGGTGGTAAAAGCCGTCTTGGGTATATCCTGTTCTCGAATCTTCAACTGGTGGTATCCTGATCGCAGATCGATCTTGGAAAATACCTTAGCTCCTTGCAATCGATCAAACAGATCATTGATCATCGGTAGTGGGTACTTGTTCTTGATGGTTACTTCATTCAATTCTCGATAATCAACAACCATCCTTAATGATCCATCCTTCTTCTCCACTAGAAGTACTGGTGACCCCCAAGGCGATGAACTTGGGCGAATGTATCCTTTATCCAGTAACTCCTTAATTTGCTTTTTAATTTCCACCAAATCCTTTGTAGACATCCTATATGGTCTCTTTGATATTGGCCCGGTGCTTGGCAAAAGCTCAATCAAAAACTCAATATCTCTATCCGGTGGCATGCCTGGCAATTCTTCTGGAAATACATCAGGGAAATCCTTCACTACTGGTACTTCCTCCTGCACAACTCCTGTTAAACAATTTACTTGAGTCCTCTTCGACACATGCCGGGATACATACTTGATCCTTCTCCCTTCTGGGGTGGTAAGCAAGATTGACTTACTGGCGCAATCGATGATTCCTCCATACATCGACAACCAATCCATACCCAGAATTACATCCAAACCTTGTGATTCCAATATTATCAAATCTGAGGGGAACACATGCCTACTTATACTTAATGGCACTTGAAAACATCCTTGACTAGCCATATACTCCACTCCTGGTGAGCTTACTAACATAGGTGTTCTAAGTACTTTGGTGGGCAGGTTATACTTATCCACAAATCCCCTTGATATGTATGAATGCGATGCACCGGTATCGAAAAGAACAAGTGCAGTAAATGACTTAACCAAAAACTTACCGATTACTGCATCCGACTGCTCTTCAACCTCCTCCATGTTAACGTGGTTCACCTGTCCCCTATTGAAAGGGTTCAGCTTCTTCCCAGAGCTTCCATTGCCATTTCCATTCTGTGATTCAGGACATTCATTGGCATAATGTCCGGTCTTCTGGCACTTAAAACAAGTGACTTGGCTCAGGTCTCTCTTGGCTGGGGTCGATGGGTTGGTGCGGTTCTGGCCGTTGCTTCCTCCATTCCCATTACCATTCTTGGTGCCATTGTGATTGTGTGAGCTACCTCCTCCATGGGTATGCTGGAAATGTCCTCCCGATCTAGGGGTAAAACGTGGCTTCTGCTGAGCTCCTGAATTATGCTTCCCTTGTCCATACTTCCTCTTGCGATTCTCAATCTGCTGATGCTTCCCTTCAATCATGAGAGCATGATCTACCAACTCCTGGTAGTTGTTGAAGGTGGCTACCATCAACTGCATGCTCAAGTCATCATTCAGCCCTTCCAGAAACTTCTCCTGCTTAGCTGCATCCGTAGCAACGTCATCTGGGGCGTAACGTGCTAATTTACTAAAGTCCTCCACATACTGGCCAACTGTCCATCCTCCTTGGCGCAAGTTGCGAAACTCTCGCTTCTTCATGGCCATAGCTTCTGCTGAAACATGGGCAGTTCGAAAAGCCTGCTGAAACTGGTCCCACATGACAGTGTCAACAAGGAAAGTGGCTATGAAATTCTCCCACCATGATGTTGCTGGTCCTTCAAGCTAATCGCGGCAAACTTCACCTTTTCCGCATCCATGCATCCTGCTGTGGTTAACTCTCTAGTTGTCTTGCGGAGCCAATCATCTGCTACTATCGGCTCGGTGCTACTGGAAAACACCGGCGGATTCAGCCTAAGAAAATGGGCTAAGTGATCAACAGGTGGTGGTGGTGGTGGTGGGTTGTTGTTGTTCCCTTGATTCTGATTCTAGACTAGCAACTGCATCAATGTGTTCTGCTGCTGGATCAACTGGGTGAGCTCCGGTGGAAAGGTAAATCCGGGGTCACGTCTCGGAGGCATCTGAGATTTTAGAAAAGACGAGATTTAAGAATAGAGGGGTCTAAAGAGAAAACACTACCCATATGCACATGAGGCAAAAGCAAACAATTCACTTCATTCAATCAATCAACAAGGGCATACAATCGATCTAACTATCGCAAAAGTGCTTGGGCTACTATATTTACATGGTGGACTACTACTACTGATTTGGTGGTCTACTAGAAATATTCTTCGGTTGCAGACTCCATTATATCTGCTCCAGCTTCATCAACATAGTCATCATCGCTATCATCTGGATCCGAGTCGGTGTCGTCGATGATGATGTAGTCTTCCGGGCGAATCTCCTTGGGTTCTTCGTCTTCTTCTACTAGTGTAGGGCCTCCCATAAATATTGCTAGCTTCATTGTTAGGTCGGCATTCTTGTCCACTAGTACTTCTATATCCTCTTCGTAATCTTCACGTGTAGCCTTGAGTTCTTCCCCCAGTTCCTTGATTCTTATCCTCGCCTTCTTCAGATCTATCATGTCGGCGCACATTTGGTTCTCCTGACGTCGAATGTGCTGGTTTAACTCCTAGATAAAAGCTGCAATTGATCTATCCTTCCTGGTGTTGATCATCTCCCAGTGCTCATCTCGGCGCCCACAAATCTGGTAGATAGTATCCTTAAGATCATTGCGGTAGACTTCTCCAATACGTCCCATGGCGATGTGTGCTGCCATGCTCTT